>NC_088419.1:38506645-38611645 GCF_034236695.1 Oncorhynchus nerka | reverse complement strand
GAGGGAGACAAGCAGAGGGAGAGGAGAGGGAGACAAGCAGGGAGAGGGAGACAAGCAGAGGGAGAGGAGAGGGAGACAAGTAGAGGAGAGGAGAGGGAGACAAGCAGAGGGAGAGGGAGAGGGAGACAAGTAGAGGAGAGGGAGAGGGGAGACAAGACAGAGAGGGGAGGAGGGAGACAAGCAGAGGGAGAGGGAGAGGGAGAGGGAGAGGGAGGAGAGGGAGAGGGAGACAAGCAGAGGAGAGGGAGAGAGGGGCAGAGGGAGGGAGACAAGCAGAGGGAGAGGGAGAGGGAGACAAGACAAGAGAGGGAGAGGAGAGGGAGACAAGTAGAGGGAGGAGACAAGCAGAGGGAGGGAGACAAGCAGGGGGGAGAGGGAGAGAAAAGGGAGACAAGCAGAGGAGAGGGAGAGGGGGAGACAAGCAGAGGGAGAGGGAGACAATCAGAGGGAGAGGAGAGTCAAGCAGAGGGAGGGGGAGACAAGCAGAGGGAGAGGGAGAGGGAGACAAGCAGAGGGAGAGGGAGACAAGCAGAGGGAGAGGGAGACAATCAGAGGGAGACAAGCAGAGGGAGAGGGAGACAAGCAGAGGGAGAGGGAGACAAGCAGGGGGAGAGGAGAGAGGGGAGAGGGAGAGGGAGGAGAGGGAGAGGAGACAAGCAGAGGGAGAGGAGACAAGCAGGGAGGGAGAGGGAGGGAGACAAGCAGAGAGGGAGAGGGAGAGGGAGAGGGAGACAAGCAGAGCAGAGGGAGAGGGAGACAAGAGAGGAGAGGAGACAAGTAGAGGGGAGAGGGAGACAAGCAGAGGGGAGGGAGACAAGCAGAGGGAGGGACAAGCAGAGGGAGAGGAGAGGGAGACAAGACAAGTAGAGGGGCGAGGAAGAGGGAGACAAGCAGAGGGAGAGGGAGACAAGCAGAGGAAGAGGAGAGGGAAACAAGCAGAGGGAGAGGGAGAGAATCAGTGGAGAGGGAGATAAGCAGAGGGAGGGGGAGACAAGCAGAGGGAGAGGGAGAGGGAGACAAGCAGAGGGAGAGGGAGACAAGTAGAGGGAGAGGGAGAGGGAGACAAGTAGAGGGAGAGGGAGACAAGCAGAGGGAGAGGGAGACAAGCAGGGGGGAGAGGGAGAGGGAAAGGGAGAGGGAGAGGGAGAGGGAGAGGGAGAGGGAGACAAGCAGAGGGAGAGGGAGACAAGCAGATGGAGAGGGAGAGGGAGACAAGTAAAGGGAGAGGGAGAGGGAGACAAGTAGAGGGTGAGGGAGAGGGAGACAAGTAGAGGGTGAAGGAGACAAGCAGAGGAAGAGGGAGAGGGAAACAAGCAGAGGGAGAGGGAGACAATCAGAGGGAGAGGGAGTCAAGCAGAGGGAGGTCGAGACAAGCAGAGGGAGAGGGAGAGGGAGACAAGCAGAGGGAGAGGGAGACAAGTAGAGGGAGAGGGAGAGGGAGACAAGTAGAGGGAGAGGGAGACAAGCAGAGGGAGAGGGAGACAAGCAGGGGGAGAGGGAGAGGGAAAGGGAGAGGGAGAGGGAGAGGGAGAGGGAGACAAGCAGAGGGAGAGGGAGAGGGAGACAAGTAGAGGGAGAGGGAGAGGGAGACAAGCAGAGGGAGAGGGAGACAAGTAGAGGGAGAGGGAGACAAGTAGAGGGAGAGGGAGACAAGCAGAGGGAGAGGGAGACAAGCAGAGGGAGACAAGCAGAGGGAGAGGGAGAGGGAGACAAGTAAAGGGAGAGGGAGAGGGAGACAAGTAGAGGGTGAGGGAGAGGGAGACAAGTAGAGGGTGAAGGAGACAAGCAGAGGAGGAGGGAGAGGGAGACAGAGGGAGAGGGAGAGGGAAACAATCAGAGGGAGAGGGAGACAAGCAGAGGGAGAGGGAGACAAGCAGAGGGAGAGGGAGACAAGCAGGTGGAGAGGGAGACAAGCAGAGGGAGAGGGAGAGGGAGACAAGTAGAGGGAGAGGGAGAGGGAGACAAGCAGAGGGAGAGGGAGACAAGTACAGGGTGAGGGAGAGGGAGACAAGCAGAGGGAGAGGGAGACAAGCAGAGGGAGAGGGAGAGGGAGACAAGTAGAGGGAGAGGGAGAGGGAGACAAGCAGAGGGAGAGGGAGAGGGAGACAAGTAGAGGGAGAGGGAGCCAAGTAGAGGGAGAGGCAGAGGGAGACAAGTAGAGGGAGAGGCAGAGGGAGACAAGCAGAGGGAGAGGGAGACAAGCAGATGGAGAGGGAGAGGGAGACAAGTAAAGGGAGAGGGAGAGGGAGAGGGAGACAAGTAGAGGGTGAGGGAGAGGGAGACAAGTAGAGGGTGAAGGAGACAAGCAGAGGAGGAGGGAGAGGGAGACAGAGGGAGGAGAGGGAGGAGAGGGAGACAAGCAGAGGGAGAGGGAGACAAGCAGAGGGAGAGGGAGAGGGAGACAAGCAGAGGGAGAGGAGACAAGCAGGCGGAGAGGGAGACAAGCAGAGGGAGAGGAGAGGGAAGCAGAGGGAGAGGGAGGAGAGGGAGAGGAGACAAGAGGGGGCAGAGGGAGAGGGAGAGGGAGACAAGAGAGGGAGAGGGAGAGGGAGACAAGCAGAGAGGCAGAGGGAGAGGGAGACAAGCAGAGGGAGAGAAGAGGGAGACAAGCAGAGGGAGAGACAAGCAGAGGAGAGGGGAGGGACAAGCAGAGGGAGAGGGAGACAAAGCAGAGGGAGTCAAGGAGAGGGAGACAAGCAGAGGGAGAGGGAGAGGGAGACAAGCAGAGGGGTAGAGGGAGAGGGAGACAAGTAGAGGGGGCAGAGGAGAGAGGGAGACAAGCAGGGGAGGGAGAGGGAGACAAGCAGAGGGGAGGGAGAGGAGACAACAAGCAGAGGGAGAGGGAGACAAGCAGAGGGAGAGGGAGGGAGACAAGCAGAGGGAGAGGGAGACAAGCAGAGGGAGAGGAGAGGAGACAAGCAGAGGGAGAGGGAGACAAGAGAGGGAGAGGGAGACAAGTAGAGGGAGAGGGAGAGGGAGACAAGTAGAGGGAGAGAGAGGGAGAGGGAGAGGGAGAGGGAGACAAGCAGGGAGACAAGCAGAGGGAGAGGGAGAGATGGAGAGAGGGAGAGGGAGACAAGTAAAGGGAGAGAGGGAGAGGGAGAGGGAGACAAGTAGAGGGTGAGGGAGAGGGAGACAAGTAGAGGGTGAAGGAGACAAGCAGAGGAGAGGGAGAGGGAACACAAGCAGAGGGAGAGGGAGACAATCAGAGGAGAGGGAGACAAGCAGAGGGAAGGCAGAGGGAGAGGAGAGACAAGCAGAGGGAGAGGGAGAGGGAGACAAGCAGAGGGAGAGGGAGACAAGCAGAGGGAGAGGGAGAGGGAGACAAGTCAGAGGAGAGAGGGAGACAAGCAGAGGGAGAGGGAGACAAGCAGAGGGAGAGGGAGAGGGAGAGTAGAGGGAAGGGAGAGGGAGAGGGAGAGGGAGACAAGCAGAGGGAGAGGGAGAGGGGAGACAAGTAGAGGAGAGGGAGAGGGAGACAAGCAGAGGGAGGAGAGAGGGGAGACAAGCAGAGGGAGGGAGAGGGAGACAAGAGGGAGAGGAGAGGAGACAGCAGAGGGAGAGGGAGACAAGAGGGAGAGGGAGACAAGCAGAGGGAGACAAGAGAGGGAGAGGGAGAGGGAGACAAGTAGAGGAGAGAAGAGGGAGACAAGCAGAGGGAGAGGGAGACAAGCAGGGAGAGGGAGACAAGCAGAGGGAGAGGGAGACAAGCAGAGGGAGGGAGAGGAGAGGGAGACAAGCAGAGGGGAGGGAGAGGGAGACAAGCAGAGAGGGGAGACAAGTAGAGGGAGAGGAGTAGAGGGAGAGGAGACAAGCAGAGGGAGAGGGAGAGAGCAGAGGGGACAAGCAGAGGGAGAGGGAGAGGGAGCAGAGGGAGAGGGAGAGGGAGAGTAGAGGGAGAGGGAGACAAGCAGAGGGAGAGGGAGACAAGCAGAGGGAGGAGATGGGGAGAGGGAGACAAGCAAGGGAGAGAGAGAGGGAGAGGGAGACAAGTAGAGGGTGAGGGAGAGGGAGACAAAGAGGAGACAAGCAGAGGAGGGAGACAAGACAGAGGAGAGGAGAGGGAGGGAGACAAGCAGAGGGAGAGGGAGGGAGACAATCAGAGGGGAGAGGGAGTCAAGCAGAGGGAGAGGGAGACAAGCAGAGGGAGAGGGAGAGGGAGACAAGCAGAGGGAGGGAGACAAGCAGAGGGAGAGGGAGAGGGAGACAAGTAGAGGGGAGAGGGAGACAAGCAGAGGGAGAGAGGGGGGAGACAAGCAGGGGAGAGGGAGAGGGAGACAAGTAGAGGAGAGGGAGACAAGCAGAGAGGGAGACAAGCAGAGGGAGAGGGAGAGGGAGACAAGCAGAGGAGAGGGAGACAATCAGAGGGAGAGGGAGACAAGCAGAGGGAGAGGGAGACAGAGGGAGAGGGAGAGGGAGACAAGGAGGGAGAGGGAGACAAGTAGAGGGGAGAGGGAGACAAGCAGAGGGAGAGGGAGACAAGCAGAGGAGAGGGAGACAAGCAGAGGGAGAGGGAGAGGGAGACAGAGACAAGCAGAGGGAGAGACAAGCAGGAGAGGGAGACAAGTAGAGGGGGAGAGGAGAGGGAGACAAGCAGAGGGAGAGGGAGAGGGAGACAAGCAGAGGAGAGGGAGAGAGGAGACAGAGGGGGAGACAGGAGAGAGGGAAACAATCAGAGGGAGAGGGAGACAAGCAGAGGGAGAGGGAGACAAGCAGAGGGAGAGGGAGACAAGCAGGTGGAGAGGGGAGACAAGCAGAGGGAGAGGGAGAGGGAGACAAGCAGAGGGAGAGAGGGAGACAAGCAGAGGGGAGGGAGGGAGACAAGTACAGGGTGAGGGAGAGGGAGACAAGCAGAGGGGGAGAGGGAGACAACAGAGGAGAGGGAGAGGGAGACAAGTAGAGGGAGAGGGAGAGGGAGACAAGCAGAGGGGAGAGCAGAGGAGACAAGCAGAGGGAGGAGAGGGAGAGAGGGAGACAGAGGGAGACAAGCAGAGGGAGAGGAGACAAGCAGATGGAGAGGAGAGGGAGACAAGTAAAGGGAGAGGGAGAGGGAGAGAGACAAGCAGAGAGGGTGAGGGAGAGGGAGACAAGTAGGAGGCAGAAGGAGACAAGCAGAGGAGGGGAGGGAGAGGGAGACAAGGCAGAGGAGAGGGAGACAATCAGAGGGAGAGGGAGACAAGCAGAGGGAGAGGGAGAGGGAGACAAGCAGAGGGAGAGGGAGACAAGCAGGGGAGAGGGAGACAAGCAGAGGGAGAGGGAGAGGGAGACAAGCAGAGGGAGAGGGAGAGGGAGACAAGCAGGGAGAGGGAGAGGGAGACAAGCAGAGGGAGAGGGAGAGGGAGACAAGAGGGAGGGAGAGGGAGACAAGCAGAGGAGAGGGAGACAAGCAGAGGGAGAGGGAGAGGGAGACAGGGAGGAGAGGGGGAGAGGGAGGGAGACAAGTAGAGGGAGAGGCAGAGAGGGGAGGGAGAGTCAGAGAGGGAGTCAAGCAGAGAGGGAGACAAGCAGAGGGAGAGGGAGAGGGAGACAAGTAGAGGGACAAGTAGAGGGAGGGAAGAGGAGAGGGAGACAAGCAGAGGGAGAGGGAGACAAGCAGAGGAAGAGGGAGAGGGAAACAAGCAGAGGGAGAGGGAGACAATCAGAGGGAGAGGGAGTCAAGCAGAGGGAGGGGGAGACAAGCAGAGGGAGAGGGAGAGGGAGACAAGCAGAGGGAGAGGGAGACAAGTAGAGGGAGAGGGAGAGGGAGACAAGTAGAGGGAGAGGGAGACAAGCAGAGGGAGAGGGAGACAAGCAGGGGGAGAGGGAGAGGGAGAGGGAGAGGGAGACAAGGAGAGGGAGAGGGAGAGGGAGACAAGCAGAGGGAGAGGGAGAGGGAGACAAGTAGAGGGAGGCAGAGGGAGAGGGAGACAAGCAGAGGGAGAGGGAGACAAGCAGAGGAGAGGGAGACAAGCAGAGGGAGAGGGAGACAGAGGAGAGGGAGACAAGCAGAGGAGAGAGGGAGAGGGAGACAAGTAAAGGGGAGGGAGAGGGAGACAAGTAGAGGGAGAGGGAGACAAGCAGAGGGAGAGGGAGGAGAGGGAGACAAGCAGATGGAGAGGGAGAGGGAGACAAGCAGAGGGAGAGGGAGAGGGAGGGAGACAAGTAGAGGGTGAGGAGAGGGAGACAAGGAGAGGGTGAAGGAGACAAGCAGAGGAGGAGGGAGAGGGAGACAGAGGGAGAGGGAGAGGGAGACAATCAGAGGGAGAGGGAGACAAGCAGAGAGGGGAGAGGGAGACAAGAGGGAGACAAGCAGAGGGAGGGAGACAAGCAGAGGGAGAGGGAGACAAGCAGAGGGAGAGGGAGAGGGAGACAAGCAGAGGGAGAGGGAGGGAGACAAGCAGAGGGGAGGGAGACAAGCAGAGGGAGAGGGAGACAAGCAGGAGAGGGAGAGGGAGACAAGCAGAGACAAGCAGAGGGGGAGAGGGAGAGGGAGACAAGTAGAGGGAGAGGAGGGGACAAGCAGAGGGAGAGGGAGACAAGCAGAGGGAGCAGAGGGAGAGGGAGAGGGAGACAAGCAGAGGAGAGGAGAGAGGGAGACAAGTAGAGCAGAGGGAGGAGAGGGAGACAGAGAGGGGACAAGTAGAGGGTGAGGGAGAGGGAGAGGGAGAGGGAGACAAGCAGAGGGAGGGAGAGGGAGACAAGCAGAGGGAGACAAGGGAGAGGGAGAGACAGCAGAGGGAGAGGGAGACAAGCAGAGGGAGAGGGAGGGAGACAAGCAGAGGGAGAGGGAGACAAGCAGAGGGAGAGGAGAGGGAGACAAGTAGAGGAGGGAGGAGACAAGCAGAGGGAGAGGGAGACAAGCAGAGGGGAGGGAGAGGGAGAGCAGAGGAGAGGGAGAGGGAGACAAGCAGAGGGAGAGGGAGACAAGCAGAGGGAGAGGGAGACAAGCAGAGGGAGAGGGAGACAGAGGGAGAGGGAGAGGGAGACAAGCAGAGGGAGAGGGAGAGGGAGACAAGCAGTAGAGGGAGAGGGAGACAAGAGGGAGAGGGAGAGGGAGACAAGCAGAGGGAGAGGGAGACAAGCAGAGGGAGAGGGGAGAGGGAGACAAGCAGAGGGAGAGGAGACAAGCAGAGAGGGAGGGAGACAAGCAGAGGGAGAGGGAGGAGAGGGAGGGAGGGAGGGAGAGGAGAGAGGGAGACAAGCAGAGGGAGAGGGAGGGAGACAAGCAGAGGGTGAGGGAGAGGGAGACAAGTAGAGGGTGAAGGAGACAAGCAGAGGAGGAGGGAGAGGGAGACAGAGGAGAGAGGAGACAATCAGAGGGAGAGGGAGACAAGCAGAGGGAGAGGGAGACAAGCAGAGAGGGAGACAAGCAGAGGGAGAGGGAGACAAGTAGAGGGAGGGAGACAAGCAGAGGGAGAGGGAGAGGGAGACAAGTAGAGGGAGAGAGGCAGAGAGGAGAGGGAGACAAGCAGAGGGAGAGGGAGAGGGACAGAGGGAGAGGGAGAGGGAGACAAGCAGAGGAGAGGGAGAGGGAGACAAGCAGAGGGAGAGGAGACAAAGAGGGAGAGAGGAGAGGAGACAAGCAGAGGGAGAGGGAGACAAGCAGAGGGAGAGGGAGAGGGAGACAAGCAGAGGGAGAGGGAGAGGGAGACAAGCAGAGGGAGAGGGAGAGAGAGGAGAGGGAGCAGAGGGAGGGAGACAAGTAGAGGGAGAGGGAGAGGGAGACAAGCAGAGGGAGAGGGAGACAAGCAGAGGAGAGGGAGAGGGAGAGACAAGTAGAGGGAGAGGGAGACAAGCAGAGGGAGAGGGAGACAAGCAGAGGGGGAGAAGGAGACAAGCAGAGGGAGAGGAGAGGGAGACAAGCAGAGGGGAGGGAGACAAGCAGAGGGAGAGGGAGACAAGCAGAGGGAGAGGGAGAGGAGGGGACAAGCAGAGAGGGAGACAAGCAGAGAGGAGGGGGGGAGCAGAGCAGGAGGGAGAGGGAGACAAGCAGAGAGAGAGAGACATGCAGAGGGAGAGCGACAGAGGGAGAGAGAGACAGACAGAGGGAGAGGGAGAGGGAGAAGGAGAGGGAGGGGGAGAGAGGCAGGCAGAGGGAGACAGGGAGAGAGAGAGACAGGAACAAAAGGAGATTGAGAGAAGGTCATGATGCTCTCACTGCAGGCGGAGGGAGGGACCAATCAGCCGTCAGGGGGTTGCCCAGCCGTTACCGCCGCCGACGCCTCCTTGCATTCCATTCTTCTCGACAGGAGCAGCTGATAGGGTTCTCGAACACAAAGGCACCAAGAGAACAGACACTAACTGTTATATGGGGACAGTCAGTTGGCTGTTTCAGCTTGGTTTCTGACAAAGGGAGATGGGGAGATGTAAGCAACGTTTTCATTACATAATGTTATTGTTTTGTGCATATTTGTCATTGAGTGATGAGTTTTATGTTTTTGGTGCGTTGGAACCCTCCCATCCTCATGTCCCAATCCTCAACGCGTTCTTCCTCAAGTCATGTCATATTCATTTCACTTTACTCATCCAATCTCCTGATGAACTCTCTTGCCCGCGCACGCGCACACACACACACACACACACACACACACACACACACACACACACACACACACACACACACACACACACACACACACACACTCTATGTCTCTCTCTCTCTTTCTCCCTCCTGTGCTCTTCCCTGACTTGGGGCCAAGTAAAATGAGCCTCAACATGTAATACAATAAGTGTGATTTCTAAACCCCCACTAAGGGAACTGCTGACCCTTACAATGTGACAACCTTCCGGTACATTCATATTCACTGGTAGGCTTACAGTCAGTCAGTATAATCACTGACACACTCCTCTTGACAAACCCCCAAAAACTGAGTAAGGAAGAAGAAGAAGAACTGAGTTCCTTTATTTTCAAAGGAACAGAAGACAGATGTTTTTTCTCTCGTTTTTTTCATATTCACAATCTCGGTGAGCCGCAGAGCCAGGCCATTTAATGGCAGAGTCATTACCTGATTTTTGGCCCTCCATTTTCTGCACCTTGTTTGGTGTTTTTGGGCCCTCCATTTTCTGCACCTTGTTTGGTGTTTTTGGGCCCTCCATTTTCTGAACCACGTTTGGTGTTTTTGGGCCCTCCATTTTCTGAACCACGTTTGGTGTTTTTGGGCCCTCCATTTTCCGCACCTTGTTTGGTGTTTTTGGGCCCTCCATTTTCTGAACCACGTTTGGTGTTTTTGGGCCCTCCATTTTCTGAACCAGGTTTGGCGTTTTTGGGCCCTCCATTTTCTGAACCACGTTTGGTGTTTTTGGGCCCTCCATTTTCTGAACCACGTTTGGCATTTTTGGGGAGTTGCAGCGACGAGAGAAGATTGAAATTGGTGAGAAAAATAAATAAATAAAATAATAATAATAACACCCGCCCGCTTAACCCGGAAGCCAGCCGCACAAATGTGTAGGAGGAAACACCGTTCAACTGACGACCGAGGTCAGCCTCCAGGCACCCGGCCCGCCACAAGGAGGCGCTAGAGCGCGATGAGCCAAGTAAAACTCCCCCGGCCAAACCCTCCCCTAACCCGGATGACCCTGAGCCAATTGTGCGCCGCCCTATGGGACTCCCGATCCCGGCCGGTTATGATACAGCCCGGGATCGAACTGTAGTGACGCCTCAGACCGCTGCGCCACTCGGGAGGCCCCGCATTTTTTCATTACTATGCGATGGGTAGACTGGCCACATTGAGTGTCTTCACCTAAAATGTTTTTCCAGGTCACTGGGGTATCCGACGTTGCACACTCAAGCACACATGCTTTCATGCTAAATGATCTTGTTCACAACATGTGGTAGAGAGAGACCCGAGTGAGATATCAACAATGGACCCCGAAGTTGCATCTTCATTCTGCGCTCCTATTTCTCTTCCCGATAGCTGGGAATAAATGAAGTGTCAACCATCCAGGATGAATGATAGTCTGTCCCATTAGGTTCACGATGCCATGGCATCAACCTCCCACCTTATTCTAATGACTGCTGCTGGAACCATGTTATTGGCTGATCCCTATACGGCGCACACCTCTCCTCGGCTCCCATTTTGCTTGGAAAAAAAAGCAACTCCTTGCAACATATGAATCTTGCACTTGGGTAAATGGTGGGGTTGACATGACAGTATTGTGATTAGAAATAAATGGGATATGCGATTCAACAGCCATGTGTATTAATGGCACGCTAACATTGTCCGTAACTCTGCTCTGACCTTTGACACCTTGATGTTGATGTTTTGATCAAAACGTGCCTCGTCTTTCTCTGTGGAAAAAAAAAACACACACACAAAAAAAAAACGTTGACTAACTCCAGTGTCTTAGTGGTTCATTTGAAGTTTCGCTGCTTGTCTCGACGTGTCTCTTGGAACTTTTACGAGCAGGGACAAAAGCAGCGCCGTCCTCAGCATATTTCCACGTGTCAAAACCTACCTTTCATCTTCAGTTGCGTAAGAGAGGCCCTAAGGACCATGTTTGACTAGAGCTACCTTCCCAAACCATGGCTGTGGACAAATCTACTTAGTGCAATCTCCGACCGCGTCATCACTGTGGCTTCCCTCGCTGACTTCAAAAAGCACTCTTGAGAAGTGAAATGGTTGGGTAACGACACACCAGGGTTTATTTACACAACTCGCCATGTCGTCAAGTAAGTGCCCGAGACGACTGGGTAGTCACTCCATAGCACTAGCCGCCCCCAGGCTACCACTGGGTAGCCTAGTGGTTAGAGAGTTGGACTAGTAACCGTAAAGGTTGCAAGTTCAAATCCCCGAGCTGACAAGGTACAAATCCGTCGTTCTGCCCCTGAACAGGCAGTTAACCCACTGTTCCTAGGACGTCATTGAAAATAAGAATTTGTTCTTAACTGACTTGCCTCGTTAAATAAAGGTAAAAATATATAAAAAATGTATTGCGTGTATGATTAAGCAGTGTTCAAAAGCTAAAGGAGATATATCATTCAGAATTAGGTAGGTCCCTTGGGAAGAGTGTCTCGAGTAGAAAGTAGCTGCGTAGGTGTAGCCTATAACCTTTAGTCATCATTTCATATGATTAAGATAGGGATGTTTCTACGTATAAAGGTGAAGTACGAATTGCCAATGTCATCTCTGCCTTTTAATGAGCGGTTTAACCTCTCACGGACTGCATGTTCGAATCTGCCCCCCCCCCCCGGTGATACAGAGAGAGGCGGAGTGAGTCTGGGGAATAGACACCCGCTATAGTCCAGGGGGTGCATCTGATAGAGAGAACAGCCTTTGGAATGGACCCTGCCACCCGCTACAATCCGACCGGCCTTCAGCCTGTGAGAGCTCGACTGACAAGCTCGTTGAGGAGGAGACATTTGTGTCCACAGTGCAGAGCATTGAGTATTTAGTTGCCGTGGATACGGTGGCCACTGTGCGGAGAGTCTGGAGACATCCCTGTTCATCTTGTTTGTGTTAAATGACCAGATAATTGAAAGTGAAATGAATCAACACATTTCTCTTCTATTTCAGGAACGGATCCTTAGTACACTATCATTTAAGGAAAGGAGTGGGTGACATCATAGAACTCATTTGAATATTGTCTGTATCTAGAATATAGGAGAGGCTAACAAGAGGATAACATTGCACACAATTTACAGTAAAAAGAGGAAACCAACAAGAATAAATGAGTCTAAAGTACAAATCCAGCCACAAGCTGAGTTCATTGATTTCAGATAACATTTACAAAGGCTATTTTCAAGTCGACCGATACATCTCCCAGTGCTTTGCTGTGCAGAATACACTCTGTCACCATAGGAGAACCCTTTTTGGTTCGAGGTAGAACTATTCTGGGTACCTTTTGGATTTTTACATGGAACTCAAATGGAATCTACCTAGAACCAAAAGGGGTTCTTCAAAGGGTTCTCCTATGGGAACAGCCAAAGAACCCTTTTATGTTCTAGATAGTACCTTTTTTCTAAGTAGCCTACTAACTTCTAGGAATCACATACAGTCAGGCAATAAGACTTGATGACTGCAAGCAAGCAACATTGTCAGATTTTCTACCTCCACCTCTCTTTCTCCCTCTCTCGCTCGCTCGCTCTCCCTCACTCTTCCTTCTTCTCTCTGAGCAGCTGTGGAAGCCTCAAAGAAACAGCCACACTTTGAATAATAGAGGCAGGTTTTGTGGGAATGTGTCAGAGCCAAGGTAAAGGAGGTGCTGCCGCTACGGCTGCGCTCTCCTTCTCTTCTCACACCCACTCTACTCTCTCTTTTCATCCCTTTATCCCACCCACACGGAGGCAATTGCCTTGGCGCTTCCCTCTATGTTCTCCTCAGAGTCCAGACGGCACTGCAAATACCAGAGGACAGGAGGCTATAAGTGAGTGAGTAAGTCAGTAAGTAAGTCCTCAGCCTCAACCTGCCAGCTCCAGCCCTCTAATAAGTTAGACAGGCTCAGGGGGATGCTTGTTATTTAACAGCCAACAGCGTGGACCGGTGTTCGAGACTTTGTGTCAAAGTTTAGAGCCCTTTTCACATAGGTTTCTAAATGGAACCCAAAAGGGTTCTGCCTGGAACCAAAAAGGGTTCTACCTGGAACCAAAAAGGGTTCTCCTATGGGGATTGCCTTTTTTTCTGATCGTTTGGAGGCCAGCATCATGCATGGAGAGAGAGAGAGAAACAGAGAGAAAGGGGTATAAGGACAGGGAGAGAGACAGGAAGAGAGAGGGAGAGAGAAAGGGAGAGCGAGAGAGCGAGGAGGAGCAGAGGTGAGGCAGGGAGAGAGAGAGACAGGGAGAGAGAGACAGGGAGAGAAGGGAAGGAACAGAGAGACAGGGAGAGAGAGACAGGGAGAGAGAGAGACAGGGGAGAGAGAGACAGGGAGAGAAGGGAAGGAACAGAGAGACAGGGAGAGAGAGAGACAGGGAGAGAGAGACAGGGAGAGAGAGACAGGGAGAGAGAGAGACAGGGAGAGAGAGACAGGGAGAGAGAGAGAGACAGGGAGAGAAGGGAAGGAACAGGGAGACAGGGAGAGACAGACAGGGAGAGAAGGGAAGGAACAGAGAGACAGGGAGAGAGAGACAGGGAGAGAGAGAGACAGGGAGAGAAGGGAAGGAACAGAGAGACAGGGAGAGAGAGACAGGGAGAGAGAGACAGGGAGAGAGAGAGACAGGGAGAGAAGGGAAGGAACAGAGAGACAGGGAGAGAAGGGAAGGAACAGAGAGACAGGGAGAGAGAGACAGGGAGAGAGAGAGACAGGGAGAGAAGGGAAGGAACAGAGAGACAGGGAGAGAAGGGAAGGAACAGAGAGACAGGGAGAGAAGGGAAGGAACAGAGAGACAGGGATAGAAGGGAAGGAACAGAGAGACAGGGAGAGAGAGACAGGGAGAGAGAGACAGGGAGAGAAGGGAAGGAACAGAGAGACAGGGAGAGAGAGAGACAGGGAGAGAAGGGAAGGAACAGAGAGACAGGGAGAGAGACAGGGAGAGAGAGACAGGGAGAGAAGGGAAGGAACAGAGAGACAGGGAGAGAGAGAGACAGGGAGAGAAGGGAAGGAACAGAGAGACAGGGAGAGAGAGACAGGGAGAGAGATGGGGAGAGGAAAAGAGAGTAGAGGGAAACGGTTAGAGAGAGACCCATTTGAGACCAGTCAGTGTGCTGCGCTCCAAGATGGTGATGAAAGTTTAATGAAGTTACACTGCAGCATGGTAATGTGAATTCTCCAGGGCCAGAGAGACAGAGAGAAGGGGATTGGTTGGAGTGGGCCCGGGGGGTACATTTTTCAACAATCACTCAACTGAAAGCGAGAGAAAAACCCACACATACAGTACCCTAGCCACGCAACAGACCAGGCCGTAATGATGCTTATTTTCCAGGTAGCAGAGCCGTTGACCAAAGGTGCCATGTCTGATTTGTTCCCTTCCTGATAAGATGAAAGACTCTGCCAGTTTTTTTGATAAATAATTCACATTATTGTGGAGTAGGGGTGAGGAGAGTTCATTGTACGGTTAACCTCCGCCTTATTTCAGCTTATGTTACCCAACTGCAGTGCAGCTCTAAGTCTTAGTGTGGTAGAGGGTTGTGACTTACCTGTATAGTGTCATATATCAGACCAGGTTTGAATACCTATTCTAAATACTCGAGAAGCATTTGACGTAGCGTGCCTGACATACAGAGTTTGCATTAGTTCTGTTGTGCCTGACAAGCTAAATCAAGCACACCTCAAAGGTGTTCTGAATATTTCAAACATGTATTCGACCCAGGTCTGGTCTGGTGTTTTAATGACAAAGTCGTCTGTGTCCATAGGGTTAAAGCTAGAGCCACCCCATCTCTGATAAATGAACCTCTCTCACAACATGTATCATTATGAATCTTTCTTGTCCCTTTTCAGAACTGAAACAGCTAGCGGTACTGAGCTGGGGTTACTTATACCTCATCCTCTACTTTTGACTAGATCTTGCACCCTATTCCCTGTATAGTGCACTACTTATACGGCCCTTTCAAAGTAGTGCACTGCACTGTATACAGAATAGGCGGACATTTTGGATACACCAAGTGCTGGGTCGCCGTCTGCCTCTGCAGATTGAGCAGCCATTTTATTCCTCAACCAACCGCTCAGCTTTGTGTCCTCAAAGGTCAGGATTTGTTCTCAGTGCAGCTACCAGCTATCGATCTCTGCCTTCCTGCCTTCCACCTTTTTCTCTCTCTTTCTGTCACTCTCGCCCTGAGGCTCTTCTACAGTAAAATATTCCTACTCAGCTCGCAACTCAAGACAACCTAAAGAAATATAATCGCCTTGAAACTCGCCCTCTATTCTGATCTTCAGCCAAAGTCGGGCAACCGAACCGCACTCCCTTCACAGGAATATTCTCGGAGGTACCCTTCGAAAGAAATGGCACCAGTCTCTAGTGAAAAGTCGAAGCTGAGCAAGCAAAGGCGTAGGGAACTGTCCAATAAATACCGTCTGAACTCTCTGTTTGTCCAATAGATATCTCTCTTTGAGCTTTTGCTGCAATAAGAGGATCAAGTATCTGGTTGACTCTGTAACCAAAGGAAGAGTGACTCAGCTGTATGAAGCCTCCACAACAAAGCCTTGGCTTGCAGTGCAAAACTCACTGCTTGGAATCTTCACCTGGAGGGAGGGAGGGAGGGAGGGAGGTGGTGTGCTGCATGGCATGTTACCCTAGCGATAGGTCTCCACTGTCAATCCACTCAACACTTTATAGTATGACGATGACAGGATGGCCATTGCCATAGTTACACAAGATGTTGTGAATGATAGTTGACAAGATTCGGGATTTGTGATTTATGATACAGGCTTAGTGCTATAGCTAGTTGTATAGTGATTGTTATGAGCGTGCAGAAAGCTCATACTGAAGTCTGCTACAATATCGAATGTCTTTGTTGTACGAGTCAGATCTAACTTGTACTGCGTACAACATTAATCAACCTTTATGTTGAATGAAGACTATTTTATGTATAGCTAATCACTTATTTTGTGTTCAGCATCATGTCACCGTAACGTCAACACTCACAATGTTGTATTTTCCATACCTGAATGATAATTGGTTAGCGAGAAGGTGAAAACATTTAGATGTACTTCGATACAGGTATTTCACCATCCCTACCAGCACAAATTCAGTCATAATGTTTAGTTTGTGGTTGTTACTGTACAGTATTATTTCATTCTTCTCCAGAGAGCTTCAGGCATCCGAGAGCGTTTAAGCAAGTGGAATATCGACTACCTCAGCATGGCACATATAGGCACGCAGCGACCTCAGCCCACTGAGATCAAGGAAAGAGCCATTGATTTCACACTCGGCCTTATTTCTCCTCTGAAATATCATGCTCTTCTAAGGAGTGTTCTTTGTGTCAAATCATTAGCAACCACGATGAGCAGTTTATTCTGGGTGTAAACTGTGATGCTAATCCCATTGTCATTTTGTTTCTGTCAGATTGGTCATTTTTCATCCTGTCTGTGAGTGTTTGTATCATTTCTCTCCGTATAAGGGAACACCTCAGATTAATATTGGTTATTGTACCGACCAACACATGAAGAGCTGGCGAAACATCTGACATGTGATATAGCCAATGTGATAAATTGTTTTGAACATGTTTTCTGTTATTGATGGAGTTCCTGTTTTTCATGGTTTCTGGATAAAGGCTGCATTATTGAGTTGAGGCAGTTTTCCACATACTTCTCAGACAGGCGACTAAATAGGCAACTAACAGAAATTCCTGGAACGCATTGCAAAATACATACAACATCATTGGGTAGTTTTAAACCCATCAATCAAATATACGTTATTTTCCTGAATATAAATACAAATGAGTAATGATTGATTCCTTTCATCTCATGCCGTTCATTAACGTTCAGGTTGACCACATGCAGAGCTAGTCAGACTGGAAACATACCATGGGCTCTCGTTGCAATCAGGACCACTTAACTGATACTCTCTATTTATTTTGCTGCATTGCAGTATTTGTTCCCACCAAACCCTCTCCCTCGACGGGAGTGGGGAGGAATAATAAATGACTGTCCAACACAGACAAACCAGAAACACACACACACACACACACACACACACACACACACACACACACACACACCTCTCCATCTAATGACTGGCAATCATTTTGCAACATCCTCATCATGTATAAAGCCTTGTAGGAAGCGCAGGAGAGACAGTTCCTCCCTGGTTCCATTAACTCTCTAGTCCAGAATACCGGCGCTATAACCATCCACTCATTAATAACGCTGATGACATTTCTCCTCCAATATTTCCCCTCACTGAAACGATCAGGAGGGATGATCCCCCATCTGAAGAAGATGAATGTGAACAGACGGTTAGAGAGACATCAATATTAACTCGAAGCTCGTCCCATCTGATCTCCACCCTTCTTTTTTTTATCTCCGCAGCAAGTATAGTCAAAGGTTTCGCCCCCCAAAATAGCACCTATATTCCCTGTAGTGCACTGCTTTTTGCTAGTACCCATAAGGCTGTGGTCAAAAGTAGTGCACTAAATGGGAGGGTCCAAACCATGTCAATAGCCCTGGTGGGAGATAGTTGACCAGGGAAGTGTGGCCTGGCCAGGG
Source organism: Oncorhynchus nerka (assembly GCF_034236695.1). NCBI lineage: Eukaryota > Metazoa > Chordata > Actinopteri > Salmoniformes > Salmonidae > Oncorhynchus > Oncorhynchus nerka. The sequence continues at coordinate 38,594,587 of NC_088419.1, read as the reverse complement.
TCAGAGGAGTGATAATCCCTCCCAGAGGATATACAGAATGTATTTAGACAAATAATACAGTTGTGATAACAGCTTTGCCCGGAGAAAGGGGGAGGTACCTTATGACACAACATAAAGGTAGTCTGTTCCAAACATTTTTGTAACCTTGATAAAGATGAGCAAAAAAAGACTGCATAAAATACGTCACCCGAAAAATGTTCTATATTGCACGCTCAAAGTAATTGACGAAGTATATTATTTTATACCAGTACAATTGCTCAGAGAAATAGATTTTGTGATAACAAGTAACCCCCCCCCCCTGCAAAAAGTTAGGGGTCAAAATTGTTGGCACCCGTTTTTAATACCTTTCAATACTTCACCTTGAGAGAATATTGGCACTGAGCCTTTTTTCTAAAATGCAAATAGCATTGGCATTGGTATTGACACTTGAGTTGGAACTGGTGTTATGGCCAGATGACATGAAAATTGAGCATTTTTCTAAAATGAGCTCTTTGTCATTATCCTCGCATGCTGAGTATTAAAGCAATAAGGCCTGAGGTGGTGTGGTATATGGAAATATACCATGGCTAAGGGCTGTTCTTAAGCACAAAGCAACACGTAATGGTATATTGGCCATATTGGCCTACAAGATGGCGCCAATAGAGATGGTCGCCTTGCTTCAGATCCTTAGGAAACGATGCAGTTATTTGTTTTTTAAAAATGTTTTACATATTTAGCCCAGAAAATCTCAAGTGTTATTACGTACAGCCGGGAAGAACTGTACGTTCAAGTCGGAAGTTTACACCTTAGCCAAATACATTTAAACTCAGTTTTTCACAATTCCTGATATTTAATCCCAGTAAAAATTCCTTGTTTTAGGTCAGTTAGGATCACCACTTTATTTTAAGAATGTGAAATGTCAGAATAACAGTAGAGAGAATGATTTCTTTCAGATTTTATTTCTTTCAAAACATTCCCAGTGGGTCAGAAGTTTACATACACTCAATTAGTATTTGGTAGCATTGCCTTTAAATTGTTTAACTTGGGTCAAAAGTTACAGGGAGTCTTCCACAAGCTTCCCAAATTCACACACTTCACATAGTAGGCGTTCCCTAACGGAAATATGCAGATGCATACAATAGGATATTGCTAGCGCGTGCTTGGCTCTGCTTCCCACAATAAGTTGGTGAATTTGGTCAGCGAAGAGCCCAGATCTCAGTCCCATTGAGCAGGTCTGGGACCTGGTGAGGGCTAGGGCCATCCCCCCCCAGAAATGTCCTGGAACTTGCATGTGCCTTGGTGGAAGAGTGGGGTTACATCTCACAGCAAGAACTGGCAAATCTGGTGCAGTCCATGAGGAGGAGATGCACTGCAGTACTTAATGCAGCTGGTTGGCACACCAGATACGGACTGTTACTTTTGATTTTACCCCCCCCCCTTTGTTCAGGGACACATTATTCAATTTCTGTTAGTCACATGTCTGTGGAACTTGTTCAGTTTATGTCTCAGTTGTTGAATCTTGGTAAATTCATACAAATATTTACACATGTTAAGTTTGCTGAAAATAAACGCAGTTGACAGTGAGGACGTTTCTTTTTTTGCTGAGTTTATGTATATATTCTCATTCATCCCTTTACATTTGTGTGTATAAGGTAGATGTTGTGAATTTGTTAGATTACTTGTTAGATATTACTGCATTGTTGGAACTAGAAGCACAAGCATTTCGCTACACTCGCATTAACATCTGCTAACCATGTGTATGTGACAAATAAAATTTGATTTGATGTGATATATCACAAACCCCGGAGATGCCTTATTGCTATTATCAATCAAATGTATTTATAAAGCCCTTCTTACAACAGCTGATGTCAAAGTGCTGTACAGAAACCCAGCCTAAAACAGCAAGCAATGCAGGTGTAGAAGCACAGTGGCTAGGAAAAACTCCCTAGAAAGGCAGGAACCTAGCAACAAACCGAGAGAGATTCCAGGCTATGAGGGGTGGCCAGTCCTCTTCTGGCTGTGCCGGGTGGAGATTATAGCAGAACATTGCCAAGATGTTCAAATGTTCCTAGATGACCAGCAGGGTAAGATAATAATAATCACAGTGGTTGTAGATGGTGCAACAGGTCAGCACCACAGGAGTAAATGTCAATTGGTTTTTCATAGCCGATCATTCAGAGTATCTCTACCGCACCTGCCGTCTCTAGAGAGTTAAAAACAGCAGGTCTGGGACAAGGTAGCATGCCCAGCGAACAGGTCAGGGTTCCATAGCCGCAGGCAGAACAGTCGAAACTGGAGCAGCAGCACGGCCAGGTGGACTGGGGACAGCAAGGAGTCATCAGGCCAGGTTGTCCTAAGGCATGGTCCTAGGGCTCAGGTTCTCAGAGAAGAAGAGAGGGAGAGAGAGAGAGAGAGAGAGAGAGAGAGAGAGAGAGAGAGAGAGAGAAAGAGAGAGAGAGAAAAAGAGAGAGAATTACAGAGAGCATACTTAAATTCACACAGGATAAGACAGGATAAATACTCCAGATATAACAGACTGACCCTAGCCCCTTGACACAAACTATTGCAACATAAACACTGGAGGCTGAGATAGGAGGGGCTGGGAGACAATGTGGCCCCGTCCGACGATACCCCCGGACAGGGCCAAACAGGCAGGATATAACCCCACCCACTTTGCCAAAGCACAGCTCCCACACCACTAGAGAGATATCGTCAACCACCAACTTACTATCCTGAGACAAGGCCGAGTATAGCCCACGAAGATCTCCCCACGGCACGAACCAGAAGCGGGGCGCCAACCCGGACAGGAAGATCACGTCAGTAACTCAACCCACTCAAGTGACGCACCCCTCCTAGGGATGGCATGGAAGAGCACCAGTAAGCCAGTGACTCAGCCCCCGTAATAGTGTTTGAGGCAGAGAATCCCAGTGGGGAGAGGGGAACAGGCCAGTCAGAGAAAAGCAACAGTGATTCGTTGCTCCAGTGCCTTTCCGTTCACCTTCACACTCCTGGGCCAGACTACGCTCAATCATAGGACCTACTGAAGAGATGAGTCTTCAATAAAGACTTAAAGGTCACGACCGAGTCTGAGTCTCTCACATGGATAGACAAACCCTTCCATAAAAATTGAGCTCTATAGGAGAAAGCCCTGCCTCCAGCTGTTTGCTTAGAAATTCCAGGGACAGTAAGGCGGCCTGCGTCTTGTGACCGTAGCGTACGTGTAGGTACATACGGCAGGACCAAATCAGAAAGATAGGTAGGAGCAAGCCCGTGTAATGCTTTGTAGGTTAGCAGTAAAACCTTGAAATCAGCCCTAGCCTTAACAGGAAGCCAGTGTATAGAGACTAGCACTGGAGTAATATAATCAAGGATTTTTTGGGTTCTAGTCAAGATGCTAGCAGCCTTGGTTAACACTAGCTGAAGTTTATTTAGTGCTTCATCCAGATAGCCGGAAAGTAGAGCATTGCAGTAGCCTAATCTAGAAGTGACAAAAGCATGGAAACATTTTTCTGCATCATTTTTGGACTGAAAGTTTCAGATTTTTGCAATGTTATGTAGATGTAAAAAGCTGTCCTTGAAACAGTCTTGATAATGTTCTGAGAATTACGTTCTCAAATGTTCATAAACCAAATAAATTAAACTACTCAGTCTGCTAATCAGGATTTGTAAGATACTGATTGAAATGAAACAGACGGAGGCCCAGCTAAAATAGTCAATAAGGTTTATTCACGAGAGAGCCGGTTAGTTGTACAAAACCATTCATTTTATACTGGCTTCTTACGCACATACCTTCACACACTAACATTAGGGATCCTAAGCACACACTTCCACACACAACCATTAGTTATCCTACGCACACACTGTCCTTACTACCCAGCCGACATAGATTAGGGGTGGCCGTGGGAATCACTCAAAAAGTCTATATACAGTGAGTGCAAATGAGGTAAGTTAAGGAAATAAATAGGCCATGGTGGCGAAGTAATTACAATATAGCAATTAAACACTGGAATGGTAGATCGGCAGAAGATGAATGTGCAGGTAGAGATACTGGGGTGCAAAGGAGCAAAATAAATCAATAAATACCAGTATGGGGATAAGGTAGGTAGATAGATGGGCTGTTTACAGATGGGCTATGTACAGTTGCAGTGATCTGTAAGCTGCTCTGACAGCTGGTGCTTAAAGCTAGTGAGGGAGATGTGAGTCTCCAGCTTCAGAGATTTTTGCAATTCGTTCCAGTCATGGGCAGCAGAGAACTGGAAGGAAAGATGACCAAATGAGGAATTGGTTTTGGGGGTGACCAGTGAGATATACCTGCTGGAGCGCGTGCTACGAGTGGGTGCTGCTATGGTGACCAGTGAGCTGAGATAAGGCGGGGCTTTACCTAGTAGAGACTTGTAGAAAACCTGTAGCCAGTGGATTTGGCGACGAGTATGAAGCGAGGGCCAACCAACGAGAGCGTACAGGTCGCAATGGTGGGTAGTGTATGGGGCTTTGGTGACAAAACGGATGGCACTGTGATAGACTGCATCCATTGTTGAGTAGAGTGTTGGAGGCTATTTTATAGATGACATCACCGAAGTCGAGGATCAGTAAGATGGTCAGTTTTACGAGGGTATGTTTGGCAGCATGAGTGAAGGATGCTTTGTTGCGATATAGGAAGCCAATTCTAGATTTAATTTTGGATTGGAGATGCTTAATGTGAGTCTGGAAGGAGAGTTTACAGTCTAACCAGACACCCAGGTATTTGTAGTTGTCCACGTATTATAAGTTTTACTTGTGTAAAACTAGTTTAACTTGCGTTTAAGAGCAGTTGGAGGCCACGGAAGGAGAGTTGTATGGCATTGAAGCTCGTCTGCAGGTTAGTTAACACAGTGTCCAAGGAGGGGCCAGAAGTATACAGAATGGTGTCTTCTGCGTAGAGGTGGATCAGAGAATCACCAGCAGTAAGAGCAACATCATTGATGTACACAGAAAAGAAAGTCGGCCTGAGAATTGAACCCTGTGGCACACCCATAGAGACTGTCAGAGGTCCAGACAACAGTCCCTCCGATTTGACACAAAGAACTCTATCAGAGAAGTAGTTGGTAAACCAGGCGAGGCAATCATTTGAGAAACCAACGCTGTCAAGTCTGCCAATAAGAATGTTGTGATTGACAGAGTCGAAAGCCTTGGCCAGGTCGATGAATACGGCTGCACAGTAATGTCTCTTATCGATGGCGGTTATGATGTCGTTTAGAACCTTGAGCGTGGCTGAGGTGCACCCATGACCAGCTCTGAAACCAGATTGCATAGCGGAGAAGGTATGGTGGGATTCGAAATGGACAGTAATCTGTTTGTTAACTTGGCTTTTGAAGACCTTAGAAAGACAGGGTAGGATAGATATAGGTCTGTAGCAGTTTGGGTCTAGAGTGTCACCCCCTTTGAAGAGGGGGATGACCGCGGCTGCTTTCCAATCTTTGGGAATCTCAGAGAGGTTGAACAGGCTAGTAATAGGGGTTGCAACAATTTTGGCAAATAATTTTAGAAAGAGAGGGTCCATATTGTCTAGCCCGGCTGATTTGTAGGGGTCCAGATTTTGCAGCTCTTTCAGAACATCAGATATTTGGATTTGGGTGAAGGAGAAATGGTGGTGGCTTTGGCAGGTTGCTGTGGAGGGTGCCGGGCAGTTGACCGGGGTAGGGATAGCCAAGTGGAAAGCATGGCCAGCCATAGAGAAATGCTTATTGAAAATCTCAAATATAGTGGATTTATCGGTGGTGACAGTGTTTCCTAACCTCAGAGCAGTGGGCAGCTGGGAGGAGGTGCTCTAATTCTCCATGGACTTTACAGTGTCCCAGAACTTTTTTGAGTTAGTACTACAGGATGCAAATTTCTGTTTGAAAAAGCTTGCCTTAGCTTTTCTAACTGCCTGTGTATATTTGTTCCTAACTTCCCTGAAAAGTTGCATATCACGGGGGCTATTCGATGCTAATGAACCAGTATTGGTCGGTCACATGAATTAAATTAATTAATGAATTATGTTAAATCATGCAGTTGGTTGGAACCTCTCCAGCACCCTGATAATAAAGGATGATTAATTTAAGATTAACTTCGAGTGTCCCTGGTGGTACTTTCCACGACATGGGTAGGAATTTCCACAACAGCATTCTAGAGCAAGCATTATTTCTCTATAACGCACGGTATATCAGCACGTTAGAATTCAATGGCTGTCGTTCATCTTTTTATTCTATTTTTTAGCTGATTTAGAAAGAAAAGTCGATTGAAAACATTATTGGCACGGTTGAATTCCATGTTCATAGTAGCAAGCTTTGACGGATGGTTTGGTTAGCTAAATTAGCGAGTATGTTTGTTTGGTTACCAAGGCAACTACTGTAGATATTCTAGTAAACTTGCTAGCTACTTCAGTGGATGTTGAACACATTTCAACCTGCAAATGAACACATTTCTAAATTATAGCCATAGTATAAAAGGGATAATAATCAACTTGGGCCTCTGTGTTCTCTGGAAAATAAATAATGCAACTCGGTGGAAGGTTATTTCCACTCTGCTAGCACGTCGTGGAACACCTTTTTACGTCGTTCATTATTTTCCATAGAACACAGCCCCTCTTCGACTATCCATTGGGTATTACCTCTATTTTTGTCTGTGTGTGTTCGGGGGTGGAAGTATTTACTTGTTAAACATTTTTTGGAGCATACACTATAGCTCATTATTAGTATGATTTAATTTATACAGTCTTTTGCTCATGATTATCAAGAATGACAATCATTTTTGACCTGACTGTGTGTAGACAAGGTATAGATGGACATTTGTTCATCTTGTAATCATTTGCTGCATTATTCCACTCAAGCAAATAACTTATTTTAAAATATTCAATGGTTAAAAAATAATAATACTGTAGCCAAATACATAATAATGACCATATTTGATTTAACTGAATTTCTGAATATGCAAGGAAGGTCTATAGAAAATCCACTTTAATCAAAGTGGAGTAAATGTTGCAAAGTGTTCCCTGAGCTTCACCACAGTCTGCAGAAAAAGGAGGGTCCATTTGCACCACGTACAGCAGCATTCAATATAAATCAAAAGCAGACAGAGAGACAGAGATTTATCTGAGGCAATTAAAGCAGAGAAACACTGATATAGATAATATAAGACTGAGTCCATGTCCCAAATTACACCCTATTCCCTAAGTAGTGCATTACTTTTGACCAGGGCTCTGGTCAAAAGTAGTGCACTACATAGGGAATAGGGAGGGTGCGTTTTGAACGTTTTAAACCTGGTCCCACCATCGCTTAAGCGGCTGTACAATTCTGTCACCAACTAAGAATTAAGGGGATGGATGACTTGATGGGTCCTAGCATTGTTTATTACAATCCCATCAAAAACCAAGTGTGATTAAGTGATACAAACAAACACTAATAAATCAAATCAAAGTTTATTTGTCACGTGCGCCGAATACAACAGGTTCACCTTACAGTGAAACGCTTACTTACAGGCTCTAACCTTGGCGGGTGGTGGGACACAATGCAGATAGCCCGGTTAGCCAATGTGCGGGAGCATTGGTTGGTCGGGCCAATATAGGTAGTATGTACATGAATGTATAGTTAAAGTGACTATGCATATAAGATAAACAGAGAGTAGCAGCAGTGCAAATAGTCCGGGTAACCATTTGGTTACCTGTTCAGGAGTCTTATGGCTTGGGGGTAAAAACTGTTGAGAAGCCTTTTTGTCCTAGACTTGGCACTCAGGTACCGCTTGCCATGCGATAGTAGAGAGAACAGTCTATGACTGGGGTGGCTGGGGTCTTTGACAATTTTTAGGGCCTTCCTCTGACAACGCCTGGTGTAGAGGTCCTGGATGGCAGGCAGCTTTGCCCCAATGATGTACTGGGCCGTACGCATTACCCTCTGAAGGGCCTTGCGATCGGAGGCCGAGCAATTGCCGTACCAGGCAGTGATGCAACCGGTGTTGCAGCTGTAGAACATTTTGAGGATCTCAGGAACCATGCCAAATCTTTTTAGTTCCTGAGGGGGAATAGGCTTTGTCGTGCGCTCTTCACGTCTGTCTTGGTGTGTATGGACCAATCTAGTGTGTTGTTGATGTGGACACCAAGGAATTTGAAGCTCTCAACCCTCTCCACTAAAGCCCCGTCGATGAGAATGGGGACGTGCTCGGTGCTCCTTTTCCTGTAGTCCACAATCATCTCCTTAGTCTTGGTTATGTCGAGGGAAACGTTGTTATTCTGGCACCACCCGGCCGGGTCTCTGACCTCCTCCCTATAGGCTGTCTCGTCGTTCTCTGTGATCAGGCTTACCACTGTTGTGTCGTCAGCAAACTTAATGATGGTGTTGGAGTTGTGCCTGGCCATGCATTTGTGGGTGAACAGGGAGTACAGGAGGTGACTGAGCACGCACCCCTGGGGAGCTCCAGTGTTGAGGATCAGCGTGGCAGATGTGTTGCTAGCTACCCCTCACCACCTGGGGCGGCCTGTCAGGAAGTCCAGGATCCAGTTGCAGAGGGAGGTGTTTAGTCCCAGGTTCCTTAGCTTGGTGATGAGCTTTGAGGGTACTATGGTGTTGAACGCTGAGCTGTAGTCAGTGAACAGCATTCCCACATAGGTGTTCCTTTTGTCCAGGTGGGAAAGGGCAGTGTGGAGTACAATAGAGATTGCATCATCTGTGGATCTGTTTGGGCGGTATGCAAATTGGGGTGGGTCTAGGGTTTCTGGGATAACGGTGTTGATGTGAGCCATTACCAGCCGTTCAAACAACAGTTTACATGGTGTGGCTGTTTGTTTACACCCAAAACAAAAGGACGTTACCATTTATAACCCTTCAAATGGTGTCTATTTGTTTACTTTCAAGACAATGCAATGCAGTCTAACAGGCTAAAACAAAATTATGAAATCCCCAATGAGCAGCACCAATGAGCAGCATCACCCCAACAGCAGGCTGAGTGGCACCCTGAAGATGAATGGGGTTTCAGGGGTTTGTGTGGAATGTGAATTAGTATCTAGAGTTTTAGATCAATATACTATACACAAACTCACTGACAGCAACCTTCTTCTGGCCTATTAAGCAGCACTGAAATGAATATAGCTAATAAAGTCTAGTTTGTTTCATCCTAGCCATTATATCTGCTCAGAGATCCCTATCAAACATACAGTGTGAAATAGAGATGATATGATTTGCAAATCAAATGATCATATTGATTTGGCTCAATAATCAAAAACTGACATTTACACTATGACATTTACTAGATTTCTACCATAGAACAGTCATGAACTCAGAGATGAGTTCTCCTAATGCAATCAAAATGCCCAGAATGTCAGATAACTGTCACTACTAAAACAGCCTGAATGCCCTGAAATTGCTTGCAGATTGAAAAATGTCTTGACTTGAATCTTGTGTAATCTCAAGGTGTATCTCTCATTTGCCAAATAACAATGGAGAAAATGTAGCTATGCATGAGCCACTGTATTCCTGGTTAAGAAACAGAGTGAGGAAGCACCAAAGAGAAGGAAATAATATAAGACAATATTAAAGGGATACTACTGTTATGCAGGTGAGTGAGGACCCAAAAGCGCTTTAACAGAAACAGAGTCTTTTAATGTCAAAACACAGGGAAGACATAGATCCTCTTCAGATGTATCGATATACAACATAGACAACCCGCAGAGAGGGCGACAAACAAATTATAAAGTCCTCTGATCTTAACAGGAGAGTCCCCTTCTAGCAGCAGAGGAGAATAGCAGGGTTAGCGCCGACAGACTGCTGGTCTCTCCGGGTAGGCGCGGGTTGTAGAGGACAGAGGTACCTGATCACACGTAGCATCTGATGAAGAGGCAGATTACGACAGGACAGGACAAGGGTGAAGCAAACGAGAATCTGACAAAGACAGAAGCCGAAACAGAGAGAGAAATAGAGACCTAATCAGAGGGAAAAAAGGAAACAGGTGGGAGAGAGTAAACGAGGTAGTTAGAGGAGATGAGGAACAGCTGGGGGAAGGAAAGGGAGAGAAGGTAACCTAATACAACCAGCAGGGGGAAACGAAGAGAAGAGAAAGAACAGGGACAAGACATAACATGACAATACATGACAACTACAAGATTCTGGCAACTGTGACTGGAAGTCTACAGGTATGTTAGCGTATGCTACTGTACCTGTGGACTTCCAGTCATTGCGCTAACGCTAGTTAGCATTGGCTCGCAAAACTATCTCAAAATTCCTTCATACTGGTTCCAGAGTCATAAAAATGCTATCTACGAGTTCATCTCTCTGGGTAAGTAGAATCTCACAGTAACCCTTTAACCTAAAAATGATTCATTCAGAGTTGAATTAAGGTATTTTATTTTGAAGGACTTCATTTTGTCCAATATTATTCAGTGTGTTCCGTAACTGTAATCTGCCAGCCAGATAGCTAACTACTAGGGCCTAACCCTAATGTGGCCGGCTACTTAATTGAGTTTATCAAATTGGGGTGCATCGATTTAGTAGGGAAAACATTTTCCAGGGGGCGTTGCCCCCACACTGGCTGGCAACTTTTTTCATTATGCGGGCTACTTTGCATGATATCCTAGGGTGACCAGATGTCCCCATCATTGGGGCAAAGCTACCTGCCATCCAGGACCTCTACACCAGGCGGTGTCAGAGGAAGGCCCTAAAAATTGTCAAAGACCCCAGCCACCCCAGTCATAGACTGTTCTCTCTACTATCGCATGGGGACTGTCCCCGGCTGGAGCTGTCCCCAGAAATATTTTATTGGCAAGAAAGACCGGGTAGCAGAGCCTACCGGTTGACGTCTCAATCGCATTGTGCTTGTTTTGTTCAGCAGAGGGGGCTGCTCGCTATAGCAGCTTCATTCACTCTTCTTCTTCTACTAACTACTTGCTCAAGATAGTTTTAGAGAAAACTGCTGTGGAAAACTCTGCCAGAAGCTAGAAAGTGTCAAGTGAATCCACAACACCACCACAAACGTCTTTTCAAGCCAGGTAAGTTACACTCGTTTGAGATACTAGCTAGTGATGTTATAATGTCACCATTTATTATATAGATAGATGATCTGCTCTATAAGGTTTTAAACAGGTTATGCTAGCTAACTTGAGCTATGTAGACTAAGTTAGCTAGCTAGGTTAGCTATGTAAACATAGACATACATGTAAACATGCAGTGGACGGGCTATTTTGAAAATATGATTATATTAAATTAATGCACAATTAATTACTAGAATATTTTTGTAGATTACAATTTTAATAGTTTGGCATTATAATAAGTAGTGTGAAAATATATTTAGAAATGTTCATGGATACCATTAGCAGTGGAGAGGAAGGAGAGGAGGAAGACTGGATAGGAAGAAGAGTGAAGGAGACAGGAGGAAAGGTAAAGATATAGTTACAGAGCCTGCCAATTTATTATCCCAAACAATGTTTTTAAGATAAAATACCAAAATGAGGCAAGCAATGGGAATCTGTTAACCAAAGTATTTTATCTAATAGTATGCTATTTATTAATACATATTGGAGAGGAAGGAGAAGGAACAATTAAGGGAGTAAAAAGAGTGAAACAAGGAGAGTGTAGAAGAGTGAGGTGGAAAGGTGAAGAGAAGGAAGACGAGTGAAGAAAAGAGGAGGAGAAAGATTGGAGGAGAAGAAAAAGTTGAGAGTAAGAAGAGTGACACAAGGAGAGTGAAGAAGAGCAGACAGAGGAGATACAATGACTCTTTCCAAGAAACGGAAATGCACTTACGAAAAACATGATGAGAGAATTTCCATTTATACGCTCAGGTCAAGACGCTAGAATGGTTCACTGCACCCTTTGTAATTCCTCTCTTTCAATTGGCAGCCGGAGAAGAACGGCAGTGGTAGAACATCAACAGACCAAAAAGCATAAAGCCTCTCTGATTGGCCGTGTTGGTATGCCCTCTGTCACCACATTCTTCAAGAAGGTAGCGCCTTCCCAAGAAGAATATGGTTTAGCTGTGCAGGAGGGTGTCTTTGCATACCACACTATGCGACACAGTCATAGTTACAGATCTATGGACTGCACAGCACAATTGACACGGAAGCTTTATGAGTCAAAGTTATAGTTAGTTATAGGTTATAGGACAATATGTGAAGCCATAGTGTTAGCACCATGGGCAACTACTTTGGTAACACAGGACCTAGACCAGGTTGAATTTATGTCCCTGTCCATTGATGCGTCCAATCATTGACATGTAAAGCTGCTGCCAATAGTTGTCAGATATTGTAAGATATATGATGGCAGCACACCTGTGGAAACAAAACTGCTTGATTTTGTTGAATTGAACAGAGAAACAGCAGAGGAAATTGCAGCTAAGGTCCTAGTGGTCATCCAAAAATGTAACCTGGAAAACAGTCTCTGCCGACAACAAATACCAACTTTGGAGGACTGAATAGGCTGGGGAGGGTCAATGTCCATACCAAAGTTAAAAATGCTCTACAGTGGGAGGTGATTGACTTAGGTTGTCCTGCCCACATCATTCATAACACGGCCAGAACAGCTTTGGATGTGATGTTGAGTACCTGCTCACAAAGATATTTGGATATGTTCATATTTTCACCATCAGAGTAGAAAGACTGAAAGGTTTTTGTGAATTTGTTGGCCTGGAGTACCATTTTAGGACACAGCAATGTTCGCCTGGCTGTCCATTTTCCCTGCTCTAGCCTTTTGTGACTAGGGCGCAGTATTTTCATTTTTGGAAAAATAACGTTATTTTGTCAGGACAAGATGCTAGAATATGCATATAATTGGCAATTTAGGATAGAAAACACTCTCTGCCTGAGAAAAATCCAATCCGGAAGTGCCTCATGTTTTGAAAGCGCTGCGTTCCAATGCGTCCCTATTGAGCAGTGAATGGGCTATCAACCAGATTACTTTTTCTCCGTATTCCCCAAGGTGTCTACAGCATTGTGACGTAGTTTTACGCATTTATGTTGAAGAATACCCGTAAGCGGCTACATTGCGTAACTGGTCACCTGATGGCTCCCAGAGTGATTCTCGCGTAAAATACAGAGGTAGCCATTATTCCAATCGGTCCTACTGAAAAACCAATTGTCCCGGTGGATATATTATCGAATAGATATTTGAAAAACACCTTGAGGATTGATTATAAACAACGTTTGCCATGTTTCTGTCGATATTATGGAGCTAATTTGGAATATTTTTCAGCGTTTTCGTGACTGCAATTTCCGGGCGATTTCTCAGCCAAACGTGAAGAACAAACGGAGCTAATTCGCCTACAAAAATAATATTTTGGGAAAAAAGGAACATTGGCTATCTAACTGGGAGTCTCGTGAGTGAAAACATCCGAAGCTCATCAAAGGTAAACAATTTAATTTGATTGCTTTTCTGATTTCTGATTTCCTTGACCAAGTTACCTGCTGCTAGCTGAACAAAATGCTATGCTAGGCTATCGATAAACTTACACAAATACTTGTCTAGCTTTGGCTGTAAAGCATATTTTGAAAATCTGAGACGACAGGGTGATTAACAAAAGGCTAAGCTGTGTCTCAATATATTTCACTTGTGATTTTCATGAATAGGAATATTTTCTAGGAATATTTATGTCCGTTGCGTTATGCTAATTAGTGTCAGTCGATGATTACGCTCCCTCATGCGGGATGGGGAGTCATTAGAGGCTAGAAAGAGTGCTAAAAATGTATGTCATTGAAATCCTTTTTTCTTTCTGAAGACAAATGCCCTGTTGTCCTGCGAACAATGTTCGAAGAACCACTGACTGAACTTTGGCTGGCCTTTGTCCATATAAACCTGACCTTATTCAGTGACACAATCAAGATGCTTGAAGGCCGGACCGCTGTGCGGTGGAATCAGCTACAATTCTGAGAAACGTTGAGGCAAAATTGACTGCAAGACGCGATGACAGCTTCATTCCAGTTTTGGTCAGAGGACTTCTGAGAGAGCTAGAGGAAAATGGAGCAATGTCTAAAGAGAGCTTTCTCAAAACATCCCAATCATTCTTCACTACGGCTGTGAACTACTTGCAAGCATGGGGAAAGCACACAGATAATCTAAAAGATTTACATTGTCTCCTTTTAAAAAGGCAACCTCTGCGTGAAGAGATCCAGAAGGCAGCAGGCACACTGCAGGAAAAATACCCCAATGTGACCATCAATGAGGATGCATTGTGTGATGAGGTTACTGGCCTGCAAGAGCTCCTAAAGGGGGGATCACTTGAAGAATGGAAAATGTCTGAGACACCGCTTAGTCAGAGCACGGTGGCTACCCACTTCAAAGAGAATGATATCCCACACCTTAACCTGGCTAGATTAGCGTCTGTTGTCATGTGTTTACCTGAAAGTAATGCACCAGTCGAGAGTGTTCTCCCAAATGAATGATATATGGACAGCAGCAGGAAATAGGTTCACTGTTCCTACCATCAAGGCCATGCTTATTGTGAAGACAATAACTTCAACCTCCCCTGCCAGGAGTTAATGGAGAAGCTGGCTAAAGGCAGAGCAATCCTGAAGAAAATACATTCTTCTGAGAAATATACAGATTAGGTTCGTATACGTATATTATGTAGTTACCAATCTCATCAGCATCTTATTTCTTTATACATGTTAAGTATTTCACATAGACTATTGTCAGGACCACTGAATGGCTGTTTAGATCGGACAGTTCTGTCTTGTCTGTAGTGTTTCTGTAGTATAGTTGTTTCCTCTGTCACTGTGTGCCTGTTAGACTAAATACATGAAACCGGAAATGTCCCCCTTTTTTTTTCATAGATAATAACATTGGATATTTTAATGATATATTGACCGCTGAACTGGAAATTTCCTAGGTTTTAATTTCAGAAATCTGGTCACCTTATGATATCCCCAAATGGCATAGTGCTTCTGGCTGGACACATTGTTACCCAACTAACCGTCTTGACTATATTATTCTAGCTGATAGTGTAGCTAGCAGTAGCCTACAGCCCTGCAGTCTTGGCCCAGCATGAATACAGACATAATCCCCTGCGGTGACACAGTGTAGCCAGCTCATTAATATAGTTTGCTCTCTCTCTCTCTCTGTCATTTGTTATTGAAATAGATTACAAATTAAACTAATCTAGCTCCACTCAGTGGACAAAACATTAGGAACACCTTCCTAATATTGCGTTGCACCCCCTATTGCCCTCAGAACATACTCAATTCTTCGGGGCATGGACTCAACGTGCCGAAAGTGTTCCACAGGGATGCTGGCCCATGTTGACTCTAATGCTTCCCACAGTTGTGTCAAGTTAGCTGTATGTCCTTTGGGTCATTCTTGATACACACAGGAAACTGTTGAGTGTGAAAAACCGAGCAGCATTGCAGTTCTTGACACACTCAAACCGGTGCACCTGGCTCCTACTAACATACCCCGTTCAAAGGTGCTTCAATCTTTTGTCTTGCCCATTCACTCTCTGAATGGCACACACACACAATCCATGTCTCAATTTGTCTCAAGGCATAAAAATCCTTCTTTAACCCGTCTCCTCCCCTTCATCTACACTGATTGAAGTGGATTCAACAGGTGAGGGATAGCTGTAGCTTTCACCTGGATTCACTTGGTCAATCTGTCACGGAAAGAGCAGGGATTCCTAATGTAATTTCCCTCTACCACTAGTCGTTTACAGATTAGTGCTCCATTCCTGCGTCTCAAGTTCTTTAAAAAAAAAACTCCAGGCAGAATGTATGACTAAATCAAGTTTGTAGCGGTCGGCTATGATGTATCATCAATAATAACATGTGACTGTTGACTTGCGTTGAGAGTTATGTGTCCCATCCTAAATACTAACTATTGGTCCTACACATTAAAACATCATTGTTTTATGGATGTAACATGGATGTCTTAGCTACATGAGGTCACATCTTTGAATGATTTTAACAGGTAACGCTGACAGTATATAAGATACTTAGCATGTTGATCTGAAATCCATCTTGCATTCCAGATATGAGTCATTCAGCACAGCTTGAATACAAAGTGTATAAATTATAATGATGCACAATGTGTGGGTGGGTGGCATACAAAATAATACAACCGTCTGTACTAAACAATTACAGTGGCTTAATAGGTGATTTCGCACCTATCACCTAGGCCAGTGCTAAATTATCAAACCCACGCTCCTTCCTTTGATTCAGACTAGGGATGCACATTTCGGTCAATTTACCTGCTGACTAACTGACCCTCATTAACAGGTGAACAAACAGTTCCTAACAGTAAAATTACATGATCAACAGAATATACTATACATACTTCCATACAAGGAAATTACATTTTTCATCAAGAGTTTAATGGAAACTTGCAACAATAGCAAGCCTATCATCTCACAGCTAAACGGCGATATTATTGAACATGTAACTCCTGTAAAGAAGCAGCCGATGTAAAAGGTCATTTTCAAACATTTGCCAAAATGCAATCCATTGGGAAAACACCGTTCTAAACAGCGCACCTGATGCCAGTGATCCCTTTTATTCTCAACAATGAAAGAAAGTTGATATGAAAACCATAAGAACTGGAAAGTGGTTTCAATTATAAAACGATTAAATAATTGCCTCCGCGTTTCTATGGTGGGATTTTGGCTCGGCTACAAGGTAAGACATGCCTCATAATATGAAGTTACACCTTCAGGTTTCAAACAATGAAGTATGTTTTTTTTTTCAAAATACATAGGTCCATAGCCTCCAGCTCCTATTGAAAAGTGGTGGGGAGGCGTTGATAGCCTGCCTACCTTGCCTATGCACTGGAAGGGCGAATGCGTAGGCAATAGAAAGCTGGGATCGTCCTCTCTTTTTAATCGTGGCCATCAAAACCAGGTTTTTAACACGCAATTTCTTTTAGAATTGTTGCTGCAATGACTCTTACACATGTTTCATTCCAGCAGCATCCAGCTGTATTGTTGTCTGACAGGTGATATTTCCGCTGGAAACTAGGCTCTGTATGCTGTGCAAGTGTGATAAATAAGATGCATGACGACTAATGAAAAAACACACCAGCGCCAATTGAATTCACAGCATTATGCAAATGAACCTATAGACCGATAAGCATCACCGGTCAAATGTATTTCCAGCCGCTAACCAGTAACGGTTCATCGGTTACCTAATTCAGACTGAATGCACCTCATCTGGCCTCTTGCCTCACTGAAATTACAATCAGTTTGTTCCCGCAAATTGGAAGTAGCCAGTGTAATGAAATAAGTTACCAGCTAGTGGGGTGTAGGGGCACTTGGGGGAATGCCCCCGCCCCGGATATGTTTTGCCCTATACAAAATCGAATTTGGTGGCATCTGATGCACCCCAATTTGTTGAAGTCAATTAAGTTGCCGGTCACATAAGGGTTAGCAGTCAGCTATTTGGCTGGCAGCTGGGCCTTATTGAACACATTGTACAATCCATACAAAATTAGAATGTAGAATTGAGGTTAGAATCTGCCCTGAACACAATAACCTATTTAATTGTATATGCTAATATGAGTGCTTATGGATAGTGCTGATTTTGTAGTTTTTTGTATGACTAATTTCCTTCCCACATACTAATCAGGGCTTTTGGAATCAAAGCCAACTCTGAATGCAATATAATACTATCATAGTGTATAATGCTCTGTTCAAGTCCTCTTACCAACCAGATGCTTTTTAAAGAGCACATCATGCTTGAATATCATAATATCATACAGTAATATGATGGGGGTTATTATTGTTCCATACCTAGGTTACTCTCTACAGCCAACATTACGCAGCTGGACGAGATGCAGTATCATTCAGTCATTCATTCAGGTTTGTTCTTCTTTTGCATGGCTAAATTGCCCTGAGAATCAACTTGTGCGCTGAGGTAAACCCAGTGTGTATTTTTCGATGTCGAGTCGATGATCTGATTCAGGGACTGTGGAACACAAATTGTTATTGGGCTGAAGGCTAGGCCTATTAACACCAATGTACTGTACAGCTATTCCACATGAACTACTGTACACTGTGATTCTCATGGGCTAGAAACTTCAATAACAATTCAATACTGTTACTGTTTTGTTTCATCTATATTATGTGATCAATGATCATACAGTATATTGCTTTGTTTCATATGTTATGTGATTCAGAATTCCAATGAATTCTATGATTCCACTCCGTCACTATAGATCAGAGTTTGGCACAAATTCTCGTATTCCTATGGTCAGAAACGGCATGATAACGTACAAGTCTACACAGTTGCTGTTTTGTTACATATACTAAATCATATGAATCATGGTCAGAAACTCACTGTTAACCACACTAAGGTACAGTTACATTTTAGTTGTTGTTATACTTGACATATGAGATGCATCAACTATTGCAAACTCTGTCAACCATGCCAACAGCCATTTAATGATGACAGATACCCGATGGTTTAGATTTGTGCGCATTAGATGCTGTAGTTTGTTTTGCTGGTTGAAAGAAGAGATAAAGCGGATGATGCACTCGTCCTTCTTCCATTGAAGAAACAATCTGTGATCTATCCGTCTTCGCTAGGCCTTTCTATACTCATTAAAGACACGCGGTCCCATTTTTGTGATACAGTTGACATCTATCTGCAAGGGGGCCGGATATGAAGGTTAAATAGATCCTTTTCAAGTGTAAAATTAAATCTATGTAAAGGCTGCTTTCCCTTGTCATTCACAACCATGAAAATAGGGAACAGGTGAGATGACGTCTTCGTTTTAAATGACGTCTTCGTTTTTAGCGACTTGTCGGCGATTGCCACTACATTATCAATTAAGAAAAAAAAACATTGGAGGAAAGAACTTCTCGACTGTTATACGGCATATGCAAAGTCTCTATCTGCATGTTGCAGTTTCGAGTCTACTGGTGCCTTGAATGCCCCATATCCATTTGAATTCAAACAAACAAATCTAAGTGTGTCTAATCCTTACATGTTTGGCCTTGAAAGAACATAATACCGCCTGCCAAGTTCCATTGTCAGCATTAAGATCCTGGATCCTGGGTTACATAACTATTGGAGTTCATCATTGCAGTAAATTAATTACATGGGGGGGGGGGGGGGGGGGGGAGCATCTTCTCAGAATTCAAAGGAGTAATTTTCGAAGAACTTCAAAAGACAGAGATACATTCTGGCTCTGTGACGTGTTTCTCACTCCCACCCAGAGTCGTAATATCTCTTTCATGTCACAGTCAGAGGCACCAGACTCAGCGGCTTTAACTAAGCACAAACCTGACCATTCATGTAACCAGAAAACTGAAAACCTGGCAGAGTACTGACCAGAAACAGACAGTTTTAGGCCTGTATGTAACCTTTATATAACTAGGTAAGTCAGTTAAGAACAAATTCTTACTTACAATGACAGCCTACCAGGGGAAAAAGTGGGTTAACTTCCTTGTTCAGGAGAAGAATGACAGATTTTTACCTAACCCACAGAGTCTCTGTATGGAAGTGGGATAGCCTGTCAGATGAATCCTACTTTTCTTGTATTTGTGCTTTGGAGGAATATGAAAAGCTGTCATTAGATGTTTCAGAGAGAGTTAAGAGAGAGAGAGTCTGGTGAAAGAGTATACTTATATCACCAAGGAGATTATTTTACACGGATGCTGAACAAATTACGCAACCAGATATCTCTCCAGCTACAGTACCTTAAAGGTGACAAAGTAATCAACCTACAACATCTCACCGATGCCCATGTAATTTATAGCTACACCGATAGATACACATCGGGAAGTAATTTGACTTAAAATGACCATAGGTTCTTCTGTTCCCTGGCGGTTTGGTAAGTTCCCGATTGTGAACATTATGAAATATTTGAACTTTTGTTGCTAAATCCATACCAACCTCATTTTGCAACGTCATGCACAGTCTGTCTCGGTTGTTCAGGAGCGGCGGGCAGACTGTGGCGCCTGGAAGGAACGACTGCCAACCCCTGAGGCGTACTCGACCATTATTGTTACCACCATTACATTTCCCCACAGACATCTTTCATTGCCAGCCTCATCACCCGTGTGGCCTATCCCAGACTAACATTGGAAAATCCACAAAATCTTGATTACAGTGGAGTCTGTGGCGCATTATCCGAAAACAGACAAATTAAAACATTGATTCGAGATTGGCTTGTTTAAAAATGATTTGCGTGTTCTCGGGTAGTGTGAACGGAATGAGACATTTTGTCAGTATGTGATAACCATACATATGTAAGAGAGAAGAGCTTAACCTAGGGATATATCAAGTACCTGAATTGCATGGGTATTAAGTACTTTCTCTATTTGAAATGTACATAAATATCCTCTGGTGAACATGTATTTTCATAACTTAACTCCAAGCCTCATACAATAATGTAGCACAATCATTCAATAACCTGTGTGGCTCAGTTGGTAAAGCATGATGTTTGCAACACCTGGGTTGTGGGTTTGATTCCCGTGGGGGCCAGTATGAAAATATATGTACATTTTAAGAGCGTCTTCTAAAATTCAAATGTGAAATGAATTTTAAAATACATAAAACTTCCATCAATTAATACTCTGAGAATTGAAATAAATAGCAAACGGTAACACACTATTCATAAAATACTACATCAATACATTATATGAAGTGATCATTTGAAATAAAGCAATAAAAACTATCTTATACTTTCAATAAATAGCATGGCGTTGTAGTTCAACCCAGAAATACTATACCATAAACCTGATGGTATTTCATGTGTTGAGGGCTCACTTGTAAAAGAGACCCGGGTCTCAATGTGAACTTTCCTGTATAACTGAAGATTAAATACAATTTAATGAGGCATCATATCCACCATAAATACATGTCATCAAGTGCTCACTTGGAGCAGTGGTGAAGTGGTTTAGTCTTAGACTTCGAGGAGAGCCCAACCCTGATGAGATGTGTGTCCATTTTTAGAGGCTCCTGCTGCTGCTCAGGCTGTCCTTAATTATTATTATTATTTTTCCATTTTTATTTCACCTTTATTTAACCAGGTAAGCTAGTTGAGAACAAGTTCTGATTT
The DNA here is from genome assembly GCF_034236695.1 of Oncorhynchus nerka. NCBI lineage: Eukaryota > Metazoa > Chordata > Actinopteri > Salmoniformes > Salmonidae > Oncorhynchus > Oncorhynchus nerka. The sequence goes on along the minus strand of NC_088419.1, from coordinate 38,573,624 downwards.
ACAACTGCGACCTGGTCAAGATAAAGCAAAGCAGTGCGACAGAAACAACAACACAGAGTTAGGCCATAATAGCAAAGTAATTACAATTTAGCAGATTAACACTGGAGTGATAGATGAGCAGATGATGGTGTGTAAGTAGTGATACTGGTGTGCAAAAGAGCAGCAAAGTAAATAAAAACAATATGGGGATGAGGTAGGTAGACTGGGTGGGCTATTTACAGATGGTCTATGTACAGCTGCAGCGATTGGTTAGCTGCTCAGATAGCTGATGTTTAAAGTTAGTGAAGGAAATGTAAGTCTCCAGCTTCAGATATTTTTGCAATTGGTTCCAGTCACTGGCAGCAGATAACTGGAAGGAAAGGCGGCCAAAGGAGGTGTTGGCTTTGGGGATGATCAGTGAGATACACCTGCTGGAGTGCGTGCTACGGGTGGGTGTTGTTATCGTGACCAGTGAGCTGAGATAAGACGGAGCTTTACCTAGCATAGACTTATAGATGACCTGAAGCCAGTGGGTCTGGCGACGAATATGTAGCGAGGGCCAGCCGACTAGAGCATACAGGTCGCAGTGGTGGGTGGTATAAGGTGCTTTGGTAACAAAACGGATGGCACTGTGATAGACTACATCCATTTGCTGAGTAGAGTGTTGGAAGCTATTTTGTAGATGACATCGCCAAAGTTGAGGATCAGTAGGATAGTCAGTTTTACTAGAGTAAGTTTGGCGGCGTGAGTGAAGGAGGCTTTGTTGCAAAATAGAAAGCCGATTCTAGATTTGATTTTGGATTGGAGATGTTTGATATGAGTCTGGACGGAGAGTTTACAGTCTAGCCAGACACCTAGGTATTTGTAGTTGTCCACGTATTCTAGGTCAGAACTTTCAAGAGTAGTGATACTAGTCGGGCGGGCGGGTGCAGGCAGCGAACGGTTGAAAAGCATGCATTTGGTTTTGCTAGCGTTTAAGAGTAGTTGGAGGCCACGGAAGGAGTGTTGTATGCCATTGAAGCTCGTTTGGAGGTTAGTTAACTCAGTGTCCAAAGAAGGGCCAGATGTATACAGAATGGTGTTGTCTGCGTAGAGGTGGATCAGGGAATCACCCGCAGCAAGAGCGACATCGTTGACATATACAGAGAAAAGAGTTGGCCCGAGAATTGAACCCTGTGGTACCCCCATAGAGACTGCCAGAGGTCCAGACAACAGGCCCTCTGATTTGACACACTGAACTCTGTCTGCGAAGTAGTTTGTGAACCAGGCGAGGCAGTCATTTGAGAAACCAAGACTATTGAGTCTGCCGATAAGAATACAGTGATTGACAGAGTCGAAAGCCTTGGCCAAGTCGATAAAGACGGCTGCACAGTACTGTCTTTTATCGATAGCGGTTATAATATCGTTTAGTACCTTGAGCGTGGTTGAGGTGCACCCATGATCAGCTCAGAAACTGGATTGCACAGCAGAGAAGGTACAGTGGGATTCGAAATGGTCAGTGATCTGTTTATTAACTTGGCTTTTAAAGACATTAGAAAGGCAGGGCAGGATGGATATTGGTCTATAACAGTTTGGGTCTAGAGTGTCACCCCCTTGAAGATGACTGTGGCAGCTTTCCAATCTTTAGTGATCTCGGACAATACGAAAGAGAGGTTGAACAGACTGGTAATAGGTGTTGCAACAATGGTGGGTTGGGGTAGTCAGAAGGAAAGCATGGCCAGCCATAGAGAAATGTTTATTGAAATGTTCGATTATCATGAATTTATTGGTGGTGACCGTGTTGCCTAGTCTCAGGGCAGTGGGCAGCTGGGAGGAGGTGCTCTTGTTGAGGAGGTGCTCTTGTTCTCCATGGACTTTACAGTGTCCCAAAACTTTTGGGAGTTAGAGCTATAGGATGCAAATTTCTGTATGCAAATTTCTGAAGGCAAGATAAGGATACAAATTGTATACTGAACTGTACTTATATGTGTATGAACAGGCTACCCCCTGCCGTGTACAATATCTAGGTCAAACTCCAATTACTGGGCTAAGATATGTTAAAGAGCTACTGTTGATAGCCTGATGTTCCAAGAGGAGTAAAAGTCCTCAGTAACAATGACTGAAACTCCTTCAACAAATATATACTGTATATATATATATATATATATATTTTTTTTTACAAAAGACTTCCTGAGAGTGGCTTGCTATTAACTCTCATTTCCATAGTGTGTGTGTGTGTGTGTGTGTGTGCGTGCGTGCGTGTGTGTTACCTACTTCGGTTTAACTGGTCCAGGCATGGGAGGAACATGAAGGCAGGAGACCACATATTGCATCTCTTGTCTGCTCCCTGGGGTAGACACAAACATTGCCAATCCAATAACAAAACCTTCATGTTAAGGCGTTCATGTTAAGATAAGATAGACCAGGGATGGGTAACTTTGCTAGGGTGGGGGCCACAAAAACAATTTTAATTTATCATGAGGGGCCGCAGTTGCTCTGCGTACCCAAATGAAGCACTACGCAGAAATCGCTCCGCAATTTCCTGGTTGCTAAAATTCGAATAGTTCGCATGATTTCAGTTTAGGTGACAAAACCACCATGTATAGTATAATGTAGAGAATCGTTGCACTATCTAAACCGCTGTGAAATATATATTCCATAAGCAAAAATATTGTATTTTCAGCTGTTTGAAGCTTGTGTACAAAAACGAAAGTAAAAAACACAAAAGCAAAACTTAGGAAAGGGAGCCATAGAAATTTCTATGGGAATTTGGTCGGGATGCCAACAAAGTTACATTTTGCAGCTTTAAAGCAGCTTTGCCACAATTCTATACATGTTGCCATGGGGTGGAGAGAAGATCTAGCAATTTCACAATTCATTTCATGCAATTCTACTTATTTTGCCATGGGGTGGAGAAGAAAATGTGCTGTTTTACAGCTAATTTCCTGCAATTCCACAAATCTTTCCATAGGGTGTAGAGAAATGTTTGTAGGTTTTAATAAAATATCTGAGTGAGACTGACTAACATTAGCGGTGTGTGGGTAAAATCACTGGGGAAGCCAACCCATTCAAAAAAAGGCATGTTACAACCTATGTGTTGTGATAATTGTGGTGTTTGCTCTATAACCTGTCAGTTCATCTGCCTTGCCAATGTGATTCATAGGCCTAATGGCCGAGACAATAAGAAGACACAGCGACAGAATAAATTCAACCACACCTTTGTTTCATCACAAAACCAGAGAGCAACAGTTACATGACCTGCATAGAGCACGGTCAAGCAAGTTAATGCCATTTTTTGACAATTAAACAACCATTGATTTAGAACCACGGAGAGTTACTGCAAGTCGAAACGATAACAGGTCCTGCCTCCACAATTTCAACACCATTTCTAATTCAACATCACCAAATCACCTTCCCTTGTTTTTTGGTGCTCCAGGGCCATCCACAATTGAGCTCACTCAGTTTAGCGCAACGCTGATTGGCTATTATTATATATTTTTATTTATTAAGGGAGGCCAAATGCTCACTGGCTTCCCTTGCATTCAATGCTACAGGCGGGAACAATGTGATATTCTTTTTGACCAGACAGCATCAGATAGATGGGCTACACATACAGTACGTAGAAAGAGGGGCGCTTTTTTCCTCACTCGGATGCTTTCTCTGGTGAGATACATTCAGCTTCTTGCAAATTGAAGGAAAATTATGAAACGCAGAGAGATGAAAGATAATTTATCGTCTATGTTTTTTTCTTGGTAAATGTTTCAGGGAAGCCTGGCATCTGTGAATACACTGACTAACAAAATCAATGGGGGTCCCCCGATCTGTAATTCGACCATGATTACCAAGTTTAGATAGCTGGCCGCTAGACTAACTTAACAATAAAAAAATATATAGCTGACATGGGATAATTGAGTGACTGACATAACAAGAGAAAAACTGCTGATGCACAACCAAATTTTGAAATTGCACCTTGTGTATTCTACTATTTTAACCAGCAACAGTAAGTTCATACCCCGACTGAGTTCTGAAAAATAATAATACTAATTGGGAGGGGGCATTGATCCGAGGGCCTTCAAAAGGGGGCCGCATGGCGCCTGTTGCTAATTCCTGAGATAGACCATCACTGTCCCCACAAAAAATATTTCTATAATAGTGTTGTAATGCCATAGCTGTAAATAATTTTGGAACATGTATTGATTGTCTAAAAATTGACACAAGATGTGAGAAAAAAATATATATATTTGTGTCTGATTGATGCAACAAAAAAAATCTAACTACTCAGTGATCGTTCTTGTTAGGGTTACATCATTTAGCTTGTTTTCTGAGACGTCTTTATGCAAGACAGTTGACTAATGAGTGAAGTATCAGACCAGGGCCTTTTGCTCAATTACAAATCACACCAACCTTTGTGCTTGACTGAAGAGTACATGAACTTCTCTCCCTCTGTGCAGTGATGGCTGCATTCAAGAGACACCTCCTGCTCACAGTCAAGGCCCCCAGCGGTACATGTGGTTTCTGGTTCAGCTTGATATATTTTCCGTCTGGCATTGTCATCTCCCAGTGATGTGCCTGCATCCTGGCTGCTTGGACGGTCACTCCTGCTCTGTCTAGAAGATGAGAGATGAGATAATACTTTATTAATCCCCAGGGGGAAATGAGTTTGCCATACTGCAGCCGTAATAAATTCCATAGAAACACTCAGGTCATTTTAAAGCAGCGTTGTCCTCAGCTCCAGGATCCCTAAAGCTCCACAGTGCAGATGTTGCTTCTTCCGGATGAATTCTCACTTGGCCCGTCACTGATCTCGAAAGACAAGCAGAGCTATTCCATGACCACGTCGAACCTCTCCTTCATTTCAAACTCTGGGAAGTCATGGGTTTCAGAGACTGGATGGATGTTGTTGTTAGAGGTGAAAGTGGGGGGTTTTGCCTGAGGGGGAGAATCAAACTCGGAAGTTCCATAGAGAAGAGTAGAAGTCTGGCCAGGATTTTCTGGACTCAATGATGGAGTGGAGATTTGGGGTGGGATGAAGTCGGGGACAGGGACTTCATTTAACCTGGTTTTTCCACAGTTGAAAAAGCACCCCTCAGCTTTCTCTTGGCGTTGGTCCTCTACTTCCTCTGATGTGTCCTTGTTAACGCTCTCCTGATGGCATAGTGCCACCAGCACTGTGAAGTTGGAACTCAGTTTGAAACGCTTCACTGGGCAAACTGCTGAGGAGAGGGCTGTGCTCCAGGTTATTGGTGTCAAGGGGAGAGAGCTGGATATTTTCTAACGTTTCAAACCCAACGGGCACACAGTCAGACAGGATATGTGCCACAGATGGCATGACTGAGGCTGATCGGTCCTCCTCTCAGTCCCGTACTGTGTCATGCTCTGGGTTTGAATCTGATCCTGGGACGACAGCATTGTTGGGTACTGAGGTGAAAGGGACAGCATGATGGTTTTCAATCTTGAGAAGTGCTTCTGTTCTGCCATTGTGACCAAATGCAGGACCCTCCTTGGCGGCCTGCAAGAGAACAGTTCCAGGTGTAGCTTCTACAGGAAGGTGGAGTGTTGGTAGGTTGTCAATTTTGCAGAGTTCTCTTTCAGCCCAGTTGTTGATCCACTCACCAGTCAATGCTCCTATTGATACCTGTGTTTACCATGTCACTTCTAGGTATCATTCCTGGTTCACCGAATCAACATGCAGGTCAGTTTCTGTAACATTGTCACTATTTTCCACCGTTATTCCATCCAGACCTGCGCACTCAGATGGGAAAATAACAATCTCATGTGTCTTTAGGTGGTCTTGATTGGTAGGAACCTGGCCAGCTGGGTCCCATTCCTCACACGTGTGTTTTGCTGTGTCAGAACATGTTTCACTTCCCTCTTCAGCATCAGAACTCTCTTCAGGGCCAGGAGTGCTGCTGAGAGGTGTCTCTCAATAATGGATCCCCTAGCTGTTCCACCGATAACTGACAGGTGTCCTCATATTCACATTTGAGTTAGGTTCTATTTTGAGCATCGAAATGACGAGCTCCAACGTAGCATTCCTGACATATTCCGCGGGCCTCAAGGGGAAATATTGTGTTTATGGTGGGTGGAGAGGAGACGTACTTTCTTCAACTGGTTGAGATGATCCAATGTCTGCAGTCCTATCAGAAGTTTCTAATGACACTCTGTCAACGTCACAGCAAACTGCATGTTCGGCTAAACTCATTGCGATCATCATCAGCTGGCTCTTGACTGAGGACAGTTGACACTGGCAGTTTCTGTGTTGTAATAATCCCTCAGTTCACACAAAGTTTCAGCTGTCACCGTGCCAACAGTGTGCCCCCACATCGCTTCACAGAGATCATTGTGCTTAAGAACCATATTGATCGCCCCATCACTCAGCATAGTACTGTCTAATACCGCATAACAAGTGACCGAGCCATCTACATATTCAACTACTGTCTCAGCTGTGGCAGAGCTGTCATTATGCATTAATTCCTCCTTGTTAACTTGGGCGTTTCCTTCTCTATCACAAACCTTCTCTTTCACTTCTCCAATCTGGCTACATTCCCCGCCTCCCTCCCCCTCCTGTAAAGACGTCTCTCTAATCACTGGGGAATGAGTAATACCCGGCATCTTTCTCATTGCTGATATTTTGATTAAATCCATGTTCTTCCTCATTCTGAATCTGATGATTGTTTTCACCTTCAGCAGAGACTATACTGAAGCCATGCTGTAAACGGCTGAAGTCAGAGGCAGGCTTTCACAGGTGTAATCGGGTCCTTCAGAGCCGTCACTCACACTTTGAGCTGTGGTCGGTTACTTGGGTCGTGGCTGTCACCATTTTGTTCTGTCACTGCTGCTTTATCTACTGAGGGACTGGTAGCGGTGCGAGTGCATTCAAGTGATTTCCCAGACTGATTGAAACCATGACTTGAGGATGTACCCGTTGATGTGTCATCAGAAGTGTGAGACTTTTCTGACGCACACCCTGCTTCATCTCTAGGGTGAACGCTGTAAGAAGACGTGCCTGTTTGACTAAATGGATGCTGCTCTCATCTTCCCCTTGACGTAGGCCTTGAGCGTCCACTTCTGTAACGTGAGGACTGACGACACACAACCCTGCACTTGCCTGATTATCTCTGAGAGCTTGACTCTTCTCTGTTCCCATTTCTTCACAATGAAATCCTGCCCATGTGTGTTTGACCCATCTGTGTGTTTGACCCATCTGTGTGTTTGACACATCTGTGTGTTTGACATATTCAACTCCATGTGTTGTATCGTTCCGAAGAATAGGTCTACACTGAAGTGACGTGAAACCGGCAATGTTCTGGAAACTCAACAGTTGTGGGATGTCGAAATTTGGATTTGCCACTGTGTTTGTTTGTTATTGTGCAATCTGTCCGTGGTTGTTTAGGAGACAAAGGAGCATCATCTTCCTCAAACGGAAAACAGCTATCTTGTGTGTGTTTATCCATTCCTTTATCATCCACTAAACCTAAAGTGAAGACAGATTTACCGTCAACCCATGTTTTTACTCTGAGAACACACATTGGATAAGACATGTTGTCTACAAAGAGTGTTTGGCATATCAAAGATGCATTTTCACATGAGATTCAAACACCAATAGACTGACTAATGAGTTAATGATTTAAAAGCAAAGGGAATATTTTGTAGCTTCTTATTTCAATATGGTTGATGATATACATATAGGCTGTGTTCGAATACTCATACTAACCGCACTAACCATACTATTTGTGATGTAAATTGAGTATATAGTATGCTTATTGTTCATAGCATGGATATACATAGTTAGTATGCCAAAAGTTCAGTAGACAACAGCTACATGTCTGTATCCTCAGTCATGTGAAATCCATCGAATAGGGCCTCAAGAATTCATTTCAATCGACTAATTTCTTCATATGAACTGTAACTCAGTAAAATCTTTGAAATTGTTGCATGTAGAATATATATTTTTGTTCAGGGTTGCTAGGAGATAGCGAATAGTATAGAACCAAAGATATACCCAGCTAACAACAAACATTCACACACATTTAGAGAACGTTCTCTTTAGAGTCTCTTCATGTCATTACCTAGTGTTTTCATAGGAATGTTCCAGTGCTGTGCAAAGACTGCTTCCAAGAGACCATTCCCTTGATGCCAGACAGAACTTACTCCGAACATAGTCCCAGTCAATATTCACGTAACAACAATAAATTCCCCTCGACCACGCCCACAAATTGTGGAAAACCAACATTGTTTCCTATGGACCCCCATTGTAAAAGAGGCAACTTCGCTGTAGAGTTTTGTTATACCAAAATAACAAAACATTCCAAAAAGCTGCTGTGTTATTCAATGTACATGTAGCCAGGTTAAAATAAATCCTGATTTATGGTTTGCAATGCTCCCACATAGGGAATTAGAGCCTGCGAGAACAGCCCTGTGGCTTCAGGCTATTTGTTGTGGGAGAGTGGGAAATGTTGGGACGCGGTGCCCAAGTAGGCTAGACATAGCTATGTATTTGGAAAACATTTCAACACAGGTGAGACATTGAACTTCAATTGTAGGCTACATCGGGTTTATGAACAGCTGAGAAATAAATATAACAACATTTATTTCACTCCACCCATAAAACACTGTTTAAGGAGCATGCTCTCGCTGCCCAACAGGTGATGTTCCACCCAAACTCTGTATGCCATGGGCTCTCCAACCATTTTTCCTGCAGCTACCCAGTGTTTAGTTTGGGAAAGCGAGTGAAATCTGTTCAGGAACATTGATAGTTACATCAATTGTTCTGTGTGTGTTTGGTGGGACGTTGCTGGAACATTCTCCTAAGCCACAGAAAACTGGACACATTAATGTTCTTGCAACGTTCCCATGAAACGTGTCTGTGTCTAGGACAATAAGACTGTTAGTTCTGAGAACATGGTTACCATGTTTTGGGTACGTTCTATTTGACATTGAGGAAATGGCCGCTGGGAAAAATGTCTTGCACATCACGGGAACATTCCTATTAAACCTCTTAAGGGAGGTGTTCTCAAACATTGTGGGAATGTTTGTTGTTCGCTGGGATGGTGCCAAATTCATGAGCCGTTTTAGACAGATTCTTTAGCAAGGTCACTTGGCTTCTCAGACAACTTTGAGAAAGTACTAGCTAGCCTAGCAAGCTAACTTCAGCTAGCTTCGTCAAATTGGCCTACAAATAGTTACTGAACACTCTCTGTGTGGTGCTGATGCTGCTGCCACCAGCTGTTTCGCGCGAAACAAGCATGGGAGAGTGAAACTAGGTCCTTGGTTACACCAGATATGCCATGATAACAGGATAGATAAGCAGCCCAAATTTTGGTAGCCTTTAAAAAGGAAAAGCATAAAGAAATGCTTAGTTACATTATCACTTGTTCCAAGGTAAAAAATCTGTCGTTCTGCCCCTGGGCAAGGCAGTCAACCCACTGTTCCCCAGACGTCGATTGAGGCAGCTCCCCGCACCTCTCTGATTCAGAGGGGTTGGGTTAAATGCAGAAGACACATTTCAGTTGAAGGCATTCAGTTGTACAACTGACTAGGTATCCCCCTTTCCCTTTCCAATCAATTGCTGTTGTTTCTGTAGAAAGTAGGACTGGTTGGATAGCAATTGCTGGCAGATATATAATCACTATATGTTAGCAGATTGATTGCATGCCGTAGGCATTTTATATTCACAGCATAGCCTATATCTGTTGACAATGACCCTTGTAAGACTGTACATTTAATCCACATCAAAATCCACCTGCTCATTCTACTTCATAGTTCTGCATAACATAGGTGCAGCAGAAGGCTTGTTTCTTTCCTCATCTTGCGCAAACTCAAAAAGCACCCCACCAAAACAGTAGTCTTCTGCAATTATCAACCACTCTGTGTGAGGGAGACAGACAGAGAGAGAGAGAGAGAGAGAGAGAGAGAGAGAGAGAAACAAAGAGAGATAGAAACAAAGAGGGAAAGAGAGAGTCGTGATGCACACGGTCTGACGCTGCGCTTCATTGTATCCTCAGCGAGTGTATTAGTGTGTGTAGACAGTCCTGCTTGCTTGTAGCATCCTCGGAACTGCATCAGTGAATTCCGACTAGGCTCATTTCTTCCCAAGAAAACCTCACCACAGGGGTCGACAGAAAAGTAAACGTTTGACTAATAGCGTGTCTATCCACACATAACCCACTCTGAAGAAGAGCGCAAAGCCCCATTGACTTCGCACTCTTTCAAGGTAAATATGTTTTCTTTATTATGGATAATAGTCAAATGCATTAGGGAAACCCTCCCTCTATTCCATTATGATTTGTATACGGAATTCAGATACGCCATTCATTGCTAGACTCAACTGCATAGTATGTAGTATAATGTATTTAACAATTGGTTTAGTTGTCTTTAAAAAAAAGTTGGAAATAAATAAAGACGTTTGCAGCATTAACATTGGGGAAGCATTGCCCATCTTCTGAAAATGCTAAATCATAATGGATCATCAGTACGACTACAAATCATAATTTTGTCATTTAGGCTATAGAAAACAGTTACGTCAGTTAGGGCACTTTGTGACCCAAACAAATAGCCTGATACTGTATGGGGAGGGAGTGGGTTAGCTTAGTCCACTGGTGGATATTTCAAAAACAAAAGTATCAGGAGTCCAACAAGAAAAAGGCTACATGTCAATAGTATCCAGTTTGAGGTGTGTGCGTTGTCGTTTTCATTCATTTGTCAAATGCAATATATGACATTTTTTAAATGCAGCTGTAATATGACATTTTCCTCTCAGCTTTCCTCCACTGTGGTTCTGATGTGTTTAGGAGATGCTGCCCTGCGACTGGCAGGTCGGTATGCGCTTGCTGGGCTGCACGCAGGGAACTATTTGGCCGATGATAATAGTTTAGAAACAAAGCATGTGTGGTGAAATAACGATAGAAACAATCCAACCAATGAAAACAGTTTTTGTTTTGTACAATGTGTTTAAATCATATTATGTTGTTTAAACATCTGAAACGGATATATTTTCCTGAAGCCTTGCTCTTGTTTGTGGTGGTGCTAAGAGGTCATGATTGCAAGACCTGCAGTGCATATGACACATGTCATAGATAGTGATTTTATGTAGGCCTATAGTACAACTACTAAGCATTTATTCATGTATACATGGCTATTGGTATTGTCCTGGGTTTTAACTCAAGGTCATTCCCTATTGGAAAATGATGGAATAGGGACATGCTGTTACATAATGCGCCTGGCCAATGTACAGAGAGGTCTGCTAGTTCATATACTGTAAGAGAATCAACCAGTGACTATTCTTTACGAATAGGCCCCAGATCCTTAGAAACACACTGTATGCAATTCGGTACTGCCTCAGTGTACTGACAAGAGGTTTTAATAAGTCAACATGCTTATCTCTCTCTGCAATGACCTGCAGACAGACCTCATGTGGCAGAGTTGCACTATCTGGGTCTTTTGTAATAACATGACTAATGCTACAGCAGTAGATTCAGAAAATGATTTCAGGGAATGATTTGATAAACTGGAACAAGTCACGATGAAGTTAAAGCATTGGCTAATATGTTTGTTAGCTGCCTTCCAGTTTGGAAAGTTCAGTTTGAAACGTCTCTCCTCCTCCCTCTAGTGCCACCTCTAGTCTTTTGGTGGCCCTAAGCGAGGTCAGGTTCAATTTCAGGCAACACCGTAGGCTACACCTCTGTAAGCACGGACTGACGGCGACGCCTTTTGGACTTCTTTTTTTGGTGCAGTACAGACTGAACCTTGGTTTCCACATCCACGGACATTGGTATTTGGTCTGGTTCGGACCATCTCTGAACCAATCATATACAGCACCAGTCAAAAGTTTGGACACACCTACTCATTCAAGGGTTTTTCTTGATTTTTTTTGTTGCTATTTTCTACATTGTAGAATAATAGTGATGACATCAAAACTATTAAATAACATACAGTATATGGAATAATGTAGGAACCAAAAAAAGTGTTGAACAAATCAAAATATATTTTAGATTTAGATTCTTCAAAGTAGCCACCCTTTGCCTTTTATGTGTTATTTCATGGTGTTGATGACTTCTACATTATTCTACAATGTAGAAAACAGTACAAATAAAGAAACCCCCTTGAATAAGTAGGTGTGTCCAAACCTTTGTATGTCATGTTTGGTTCAGATTTGGTGCGGTCCAGACAGGCCTTGATTTCAACGTCCACGGACATTGATTTTTTTTGTCCGGTCCGGAATCATAGACTTCTATGTTTGGTTCAGATTTTGTCTGGTCTGGACCAGCCTTGATTTGGTCCAAACAGGTTTATAAATGACTTATTTTCAACTTTCATTCAGAACCAACTAGGGCGGCAGAACAGCATAGATCGGCCCTGCTGAGGAGGTGTTTTTGGTGTTTTTAGGCCTACTATGCTACAGTATATGCTATTATTTGGTTTTGTTATGTAAAATGCAAATGAATCATGTGATCTTGCAAGACATTGATTCAGCTTTGATCTAACTTTACTAAACAAGCACCACTGTGAGAAGTGCTAATCTTGTATTTGTAATAATGATAATAATAAGTGATGAGTATGACTATTAGGTGTCGGCAGCAGATCTTAATGAGGGTTATTCTAAGCAATTTGAGCGCACTTCTAATCGTGGTGCTGAAAGGACAGCACCCTAACTAAGTGATTTAAGGCAGACACGCTGTGAATTTGGATCCTAGACCTCGTTGGAGTGACGATGAGGTTCATGCGGTGGATCAGTTTGTCTGCAATCGCAATAAGCACTCGGGCAGGAGAGCGAGTTCAAGTGCGTCGTACATGAGCCCCAAGTCCATCACAAAATGTTTTGAGGAAAGCCGTTTTAGCAACCCCTGGTAGAGTTTTCTGTCTTTGGCTGCACACCTGGATTGTACAATATTTGCCCATTATTATTTTTTTAATTCTTCATGCTCTGTCAAGTTTGTTGCTGATCATTGCTAGGCAGCCATTTTTCATGTCTTGCCATAGATCTTCAAGCCAATTTAAGTCAAAACTGTAATTAGGCCTCTCATGAACTTTCAATGTCGTCTTGGTAAGCAACTCAAGTGTGTATGTGGCCTTGTGTTTTAGGTTATTGTTCTGCTGAAAGGTGAATTTGTCTCCCAGTGTCTTTTGGAAAGCAGACTGAACCAGTTTTTCCTTTAGGATTTTGCCTGTGCTTAGCTCTATTCCGTTTCTTCTTATCCTAAAAAACTTCATAGTCCTTGCCAATGACAAGCATACCAATAACATGATACAGCCACCACCATGCTTAAAAATATGTCGAATGGTACTCAGTGATGTGTTGTGTTTGCCCCAAAGATAATTATTTTTATTCAGAACTTAAGGTTAATTTCTTTGCCATATTTTTTTTCAGTATTACTTTGGCCTCATGATGAAATCCCTGAGCAGTTTATTTCCTCTCCGGCAACTGAGTTAGGAAGGATATCTGTATCTTTGTAGTGACTGGGTGTATCAGCGGAGGCTCCTCAGTGGAGGAAGGGTAGGAGCATCCTCCTCAGAGATTTTCATAGAAATAAAAATAGTGAAAACTATTCAGATAAAACTTTACTAAATATATTCACATTTCACCAAATAATAGATTAAAACACACTGTTCTGCAATAAAGGTCTAAGGTAGCCTCAACAGCACTCTGTAGGGTGACACCATGGTATAGCTGGAGGTCAGATAGTTTCTGTCCTCTGGATACATTGACTTCAATACAAACCTAGGTTCTCACCCCCTTCCATAGACTTACACTGTAATTATGACAACTTCCGGAGGACGTCCTCCAACCGATCAAAGCGCTTGATTTGAACTGAGATGTTGTTCAAAGGAACAACTGATTAATCTAGATACTGAAAGCATAAGGTACAGCTAGCTAGCACTGCAGTGCATAACATGTGGTGAGTAGTTGATTCAAAGAGAGAGAAAGACAATTGTTGAACAGTTAGGAAAAATAAATGTTCTTAAAAAATGAAGGAGAAGCGAGAGAGAGAGAGAGAGAGAGAGAGAGAGCTAGCTATATACAAATACAAATATTTTCACTTACTTAGCTAGCCAATGCCGCTAGCTAGTTTAGCCTACTCAAACACCCAGCTCAAACAGAGAGGGATCTTTGTTACCTATCTGGCTATGGCTATCCAATGATGGAATTCTTCCAAGTCAAGGTAAGCTTTTGGTTTTATTAATGTAGTGCCACTGCTAAACTGCTTTTTAACTATACACTGTACTGCATGATTGTAGCGGGTTCACTAGCAAATTAGTTATTGTAGCTATGTTAACTTGACGTTAGCGAATATGTGACAACGATGTAGGCTGTGTGTAGCGGTTATGATGTAAAGGTTTGGCTTTGGAAGGTTTTTTCGACTGGTCACAGACAGCTGATGTGTTGTGCACTGAAGTCCACAAGCAAAGGGAAAAGATGAAAGGATGAGAGAGCGTGGATGAGAGAATAAATTATTTAACGATCAAAGGGATCACACTGGTTGTATGTGGCTGCTATGAAGGTGAACTGTGTTTGTAAAATAAAATCTTAAAACGAAGCAAATAGAGCAAAACGGGGATAAAACATAACTGAATTTGTCCAGTAGAAACACTAGTTTGCAACTGTTGTACTAATGGTTACACCCTAGATCAGCTAGATGCAGGCAAGATTGTAAAAGGCGGTATTGAATGTGTCACCGTCTGCCACCTTGAATACTCAAATTTCTCTCGACCTGTGCATCTACGTTGTAAAATTTAATTCATAGGCTAGGTTGTAGCAACCTCATGATGGGTGCCGGGAAAATGTGAGTATCATGTAGTAGCCTAAGACTATCAATGTTACATTGAGCTGCATGAATGAAATATGAATGACAGTCATTCAATATTTTGTATTAGAAACGGCAGTCAAATTCCACATGACCGTTTAGTCACGGTAATTAGGTTTGTCCAAGTTCTGATGCTGCTGATGGCCATTAGTAGCCTACCAAACTTGATAACTGCCTGGTACTCAGGGCTCCATTATCCCTCTAATCACTCTGCCATCAATGTAAATGCAATCAAAAATCAAATCAAACACTTCATGAGAGCCCATGAGCTCATGTTGAGCAACATTTCTATAGGCTATGCAATTGTGTGAGAAAACAGAGTGATGGCCTCTATTAGAAAGAGGAGGTTCTCATCACCTTTCTATAGGCTAGGCCAACTATATTTATTTCTCATCTTTCCTAAGTTTAAGCACATTGCGGGAATAGCGTCCTCAATTCGTCCTTTTTTCCCCTGCCCCTGTTTTGAGACAGGTGCATGATAATGGTCCATTCTAAATACAAACAAGTTTTACATGTAATATTTAGTATATGTAAAGACAAGATTAAATCAGGAATAGTCTGATGTGTGTGTCTGATCACTTGTGCATCGCTTGTGAATGATACATTATCACTTCTGAATGATGCCCAGCTTAAGGAAAGAAACAGAGTATGCCTTTTTTGCGACTTTTTCAAATTATAGCCGCACACCTAATGTAGCCTAGCCCATAGGCCTATATGGTTTAATAAGGTTTGTATCACGACTAAAGTGGCCAAATAACTTAATTGAATAACTTAAAATGAAACACATTAATCCACATTACAAAAGGTGTAGAGCCTAACTGGCAAACACATACAGCACTTGAGTTTTAAATTTGTGGAATATAATTTTCAACATAAAAATGCACCTTTCTAATAAAAGCAATACATGCATAATCGCATTTGCAGTCATGTTTGAGAATGGTGTTTTCCTGCTAATTGAACATTCGTGCTTGTAGCCTACAGCTGTGTGCGCATTGCTGTGCTTATAACGCGAAGAAATAGCCTGTTCGTTTATCAACATTTTAAGCTAAATGTTCTGATCTGTTGTGTCAGCCTCATTACTTAAAAACCTTTTTTTTTATGCCAGTGGTTGTATTCATTTGGGATCTATCGCATCCCACAACTGTCCCAGACTATGTTTGGAATATTTATTTCTCGCACAGAATAGAATAGGTCAACATTTGTACTCTGGTGGATAGTACATTGACATAGGCTAGTGCTTTTGCTGTTCGTTAGGCCTACTCATCTTGTTGGCTGACGAAAAGTAAATGTGGATAGTTCTTCCAATATCTTCAATATGCACCTCAGAATTGGATAAGGACACGCGCCGTTGCATCCCGATGTGTCTGTCTTCACCTGTAGCCTATGAGAACGACTGGATCAGGCGACCAAGTGCCATGTGAGTGAGAAGTGCCTTGGAGCATGCAGCTGAGAGAAGGGAATTATGATGATTATATTTAGCCCAAGGGCACAACGGCCACAACTGCCACAAAGCCGCAAAAGGCATGTTTTTTTTTTGTAGGGCCACACAAAGGGGATGCCGCCGGGAAATGAGAGGCATTATCAAGCGCTTGTCAAATTGTGAATGAAAGACTGATGAAGTGTGTACAGCCTGCGCAAAAAAAAAACTAAGCAGAGCTCATGCCTTTCGTGCGACTTTAGAGCTCATTAGAGTCGCATCACTCAGACCTTCGAATGTATTAAAAATCAAAACATGAAGCCCAACGTTTGTATCACAACTGAAGTTACATAAGTAAGTCTAAATTAAGCGTTTTGGAGTACTTGTTTCTTTGTTAACCGTTCAACACAGAACACTCCCTCAAATCACTTGGATAAAATATCCTTTCTATTTCATTCAGCTATTGCATTCTTCATACTATAAAAGAATATAAAATAATTCCACGAAATTCTAAGCAAATATTGTCTGCTAAATGATCTAGTGTAGCCAACATTCATATGATATGGTATATATAGACAGATCAGGGCCTAACATACGGACAACTCAGAGTATGCTATTCTGTTCTTCTGAAGTAGACTACATAAAAGAATCGTCCTCCCTCATCTTAAACTTCACTGACAGCCACTGCCATGTATTCTCAAATTGAAAAGGGTGAGGGAGCGCCGCTCCCCCGTGCTACGGCAGCACCACATCCCTGCATGTCACATCTAGTCACTCACTGTGGATAGCTGATGCTGATGCTCTGAACTGAACTTGTACTTTGGAAATATGTACAGTTTTGTCATCAGCGGATAGCCTAGTTTCCCGACTACGGCTCTTGGCAACGGTGCTGTGTTCGAGAGCTTTGCAAAGAAAGTACCCATTATCAGACTCGCTGTGCTCGCAGGGTGTGAATGGGGGAGCTTTTAAAGTGTCACACCTCTCAGAGTGGATGGGTAGTAGCCCGGTAGTGGACGATGTATGCTCATCATTGCTCTAATGGGACAGGTCGGTCTGCTGCTGCTGCTGTTGTTTTGGGGTCTACTTCATTGGAGTCTCCCTTAAATTTGTGTCAGAATGTACTGCTTGCGTCGACAATCCAGCCCCATCCATCCATCGCCTGATGTTTGTCATATGGGTATGCTCACAACAACACAGCTTCTTCTGGAGATGTGTGTTGACTTTCACTACCAAACTGGTTGCTGCGTTGCTGGGTCAGGAGATCGATAGTCTGATGTTGGTTTCATACACTGCCAGGCTACTACCCTTTTTTTGGGGTTCATAGCATGGTCCTTTTGTGGGTGTGTTCAGTCCTCTTGCGCTTTAGTTAAGAAGGAGCCAACAACAATAATATCAGAGGTATGGAGACAGTTACAGTATCATGGTCTTTACTAGGCCTGTGCCATGGCCAGATTGATAGCCCACTGAGCTAAAGTATAGCTACGGCTACTCGTCACGTAAGCAATGTTCTCCAAACTACCTCCAACACCTTGGTATATGTTCCCTTTGATGATTTGTAATTAGAGCACAATCTAATTCCATTTCATGCCATGACATGAAAGTTCCGGAAATAGTTTAAGTGGAGTGTGATCTTCAGTTGTTCTAAGATCCCCAAGAATAACATGATAGAGTTGTTTTGTGAGGAAGGCAATTAGTATGTGCTTGTCAGAACTGCTAATGTGTCCGTAACATTAATGTGGCAAGGGGCCTGTTGATGTTCCTTGGATGTAGCCTAACAGTCGCCTTCACTCAAGCCCTCTCTGTTGAGACTAAGACTCACTTGGGTCAGCATTAGATGTCATATATTCATAATTTTTTCACTTTACAGTGACTTCACAAAGTATTCAGAACCCTTGACGCTTTCATTACAGCCTTATTCTAAAATGGAATGAATATAAAAAACGTCCTCAGAAATCTACACACAATACCCCATAATGACAAAGCAAAAACAGTTTTTTAGAATTGTTTGCAAATGTCTTAAAACAACAACAACTGAAATACCTTATTTACATAAGTATTCAGACCCCTTTGCTATGAGATTCAAAATTGAGCTCAGGTGCATCCTGTTTCCATTGATCATCCTTGACACATTTCTACAATTTGATTGGACTCCACCTGTGGTAAATTCAATTGATTGAACATGATTTGGAAAGGCACACACCTGTCTATATAAGGTCCCACAGATGACAGTGTATGTCAGAGCAAAAACCAAGCCATGAGGTCGAAGGAATTGTCCGAGCCAGGATTGTGTTGAGGCACAGATCTGGGGAAGGGTACCAAAAAATGTCTGCAGTATTGAAGGTCCCCAAGAACACAGTGGCCTCCATCATTCTTAAATGGAAGAAGTTAGGAACCACCAAGACTGTTCCTAGAGATGGCCACCGGGCCAAACTTCCAGAAGGACAACCATCTTTGCAGCCCTTCACCAATCAGGTCTTTATGGTAGGGTGGCCAGACTGAAGCCATTCCTCATTAAAAGGCACATGACAGCCTGTTCGGAGTTTGCCAAAAGGCAGCTAAAGGACTCTTAGACCATGAGAAACGAGATTCTCTGGTCTGATGAAGATCCTCTGCTCTGAATGCCAAGCGTCACATCTGGAGGAAACCTGGCACCATCCCTACGGGCAATCATGGTGGTGGCAGCATCATGCTTTGGGGATGTTTTTCAGCACCAGGTACTAGGAGATTGGTCAGGATCGGGACAACGATGAACGGAGCAAAGTATAGAGAGACCTTTGATGCAAACCTGCTCCAGAGCTCTCAGGACTTCAGACTTGGGCGAAGGTTCACCTTCCAACAGGACAACGACCCTAAGCACACAGCAAAGACAACACAGGAATGGCTTCGGGACAAGTCTTTTGAATGTCCTTGAGTAGCCCAGCCAGAGCCTGGACTTGAACCCTATTGAACATCTCTGGAGAGACCTGAAAATAGCTGTGCAGCAACGTTCCCCAGAATGGGAGAAACTCCCCAAATACAGGTGTGCCAAGCTTGTAGCGTCATACCCAAGAAGATGCTGTAATCGTTGCCAAAGGTGCTTCAACAAAGTACTGAGTAAAGGGTCTGAATACTCAATAATATTTGTTTTATTTTGTATAATTTAGCACAAATTTCTTTTGCTTTGTCATTATGGGGTATTGTGTGTATATGGATGAGATGTTCTATTTGTTTCAATACATTTTCAAATAAAGCTTTAGCGTAACAAAATATGGAAAAAGTCAAGGGGTCTGAGTACTTTCCGAAGGCCCTGTATATCATTCTGAGATATCAAGAAACACTCGGTGTCATGAAGGAGTCTTTGTTGGCTCATGCTGCTACCTCAGTCCAATGAAAGAGTATGGGACAGAGTATTTGTACCATAGCTACCTCACTCGGTACAATGAAAGGATTTGAGACTTGACTTGGCATCAGGGTCGTTTTGCCCTAGCCTGCAGTGTGAGCTAAGGCGTAGATGATAGGGAGTGTATAGTACTCTCTATGTCTCAGGGGAATAGGCCATTCTGTGGTAATCACTAAGGACAGAGAGCATCTATCCACTTCACCCCATAGATCAGAGAGGCTGACATCCAGTTCATTTATCAGGCAATCTGAGGCCTTACCTTGCACTAGGTTAGGTATTCTTTTGGTGATGTCTTGCCATTGTTATTCAGTTCTGTTCTGTGGCTAGCTCACAATCCCTATTAATTGTTTGTTGGCATGGCAATTTGATTGTGAGTCCCGCTTGTCATGCATTCGGTTTCACCTCTAAGCCATGAAATTAAATAATCATTTTTTTTAGTTCTGAATTCCTTGTGTTATTAGTATTTGGTTGGTGTTGGATGAATAATCACTTTTTATGTGGTTGTTTACCCCTTAGCAGAGGCAATGTTAAAATACTGCATGTAATTAAATCAGAATTTGCCATTTGTTATCTTCTAGAGAATACTCTTTGTCATATCTGTGATAATTCAATCAGAAATAATAGAATTTATCCTTTAAAGTGCTGCTCTTTGTTTGCTACAGGAGGAAATTAATTAACTGATATGGCCTTTCCGATGGTATCCTATTATTTCTCATTGTTTTATGCAATTCCGACATTGAGTACTTCCCCCATTTTACATTAATCTAACTCGCTAAGAATTACACAACCATTACATCTGGGCACTTCCAAGCTAACAGAGTGATGCCGAGCAGGGTTGGGCTGATGTTCAAATTGAAGGCAGTCAATTCAGGAAGTAAACTAAGATTATACTTCAATAATCGAAAAAATGACATTTATTTTCAATGACTTCTCTATAAACTGAAAAGCTATTTATTTCAAAAGTTAAAGATTTCAGAATTTTTCATTCAAATTACTTCCTGAAGTGATTGCCTTCAATTCAAATTGAGCCCAACCCTGATGCTGAGACACGGATGTTTTACTTTAAAATGTATTTGCTAATTATGCTAAGTACATGGTGCTTAATTAACTCATCTGGCTGAATTAGAATCAGTGTGATGCGCTGTGTGCGTGCGTGCGTGCGTGCGTGCGTGCGTGCGTGCGTGCGTGCGTGTGTGTGAAGTAGTGTGAGCTGGGCGGATACAGGGACTTTGGTGAAAACAGCTGCAGGCTGTGGAGATAGGGCTAAGGCTAAGCATCGTGGGCCGATGGGGAAATTAGGCACAACAAAAATATGAATCAAGTCACAGTTATGGCATCACATAAAAACGAGCGACTAGGGTCCGCTCAGCCTAATAATCCCAAGGGATTGCTGTTGGATACAGACTAATTTGCTCCAATCTCCAGTGGTCTGACCTGGTGCATGTGTGTTGTTGAGTGATTTTAGGTACTTAGGCAGAGCAGAAGTGATGGATTGCATTGTTGTTTGCATTATACAGTATGCTTTGATGTAGTAGCCAGCTACTAGTAGGTAGGCTACTCCCTAGTGTATGCAGGCCTAAACTCTACCAATGTATCAAACCTGTTGGGTTAAAAATAAGACAATCATTGAAGCTATCCAAGAATATGCTTTGGTCCATTGATCATCTGTGTTTTATTGTCCCTGGTGCAGCTAAATATAGACACAGTATATAAATCCACACATAGTGTTCAACGCTAAATATCACATAATGTATTAGGGTGATATTTTAGTTTTACAGGTGTCGTGGACACATTACAGCCATTTCTAGCCACAGAGGTGGAGTAGGTGTGTAAAATAAAATGTATTCTCCCTCGTTCAAAGCAGGCCTGATTGATGACTCTGCTGATTTCTGTCATTGTTTGTCCAGACTGTCCCAGGTATTTAACCTGGTCTGGTAGAAAAGCAATGTAAAGAAAAATATTTGGAATTCAGTCTTTGCAGACTTTCCAAAAATAGTTCAGCGTCATTCTTTCCATCCAGACATTCGAAAAGAACACCGTGACCGTCCCATACTGTTTCCCCCGCTGACATTCGAAAATAATTATTCTGACATTTTTTCCAGGCAAAATGGGAGCGAAAAACAGCAAGCTGACCCCGGAGGTGATGGAGGATCTGGTGAAGAGCACGGAATTTAATGAGCACGAGCTGAAACAGTGGTACAAAGGCTTCCTGAAAGACTGCCCCAGTGGACGACTCAATCTAGACGAGTTCCAACAACTCTATGTGAAGGTAGCTACAGAACACTGTCACTGCCCTCATCTGACTGCACCCTATTACCTATAATGTGCACAACTTTTCACAAGATCCCATCAGGCTCTGGTTAAAGGTAGTGCACTATATAGGGAACAAGGGTGCCATTTGGGATGCAGGCTATCACTGTCACTTTGCCAACATCTGCATAGACACAAACATTTTTATCAGCAATGTCTCTATATAGTTGAGTAGAGGAGTGGAGAAGAGAAGCACAGTGCTACATGGTTTCAATTTCCCCACAAGTCCACATTTTCTAAAACCATATAACTCAATACTCTACAGACATTTTGAGAACTAGCAGAAATGCAAAGGTTTTGGTGGTTTGTGAGGATAACAGAAGTGTATGTCATCGCAGTGGCAGAGCAATCGAACCAACATGATACTATGGCAAGCTCACTGAAAGTACTGTCATGAGTAACGAGAACATTACAGTACGCGATATCATACTCCTCTCCTATTCGTTCCCTCAGCTGTATCTGTTATGTTATTCGTTCCCTCTTGTATCTGGGCAGGAAACTGAGCACTGATCAAAATCTCCTTAAATATTATTACTCGGGGGAAAAGTCTTCAAAAAAGGAAATCAATTCAATTAGAACCCATGAATTATAAATGTTTTAATTCTTAGTACATTAGATAGCTAACATTTCATTAAAACTACGTTCAATCTTTATAATCTTCTATTTAATGAATCGAAATAAGAACATTAAGGTCTTATTCCCTTAGACCACTTTGTTTCCTATGCTGCATGAATATTGACCATGTGTACAGTGTCATATGAGGGTAGATTTCTGATTAGTGGATATATAGTCACTTACATCATTAGCCTGGTCAGTCCTCTCAGGAAATGCCCCGTAATGAAAGACCATTACATTAGCCATGTTACAGAGTTCTAATGGCATGGCTCAAAATACCAACTCTGCTCTAGATTGTTTCTGAAATGGCACCCAATTCCCTAGATAGTGCACTACTTTTAACCAGAGCACTATGGGTCCAGGTCTAAAGTAGTGCACTATAAAGGGAATAGGGATGCACGCCTAGTCTGCTTTAGCTGAGGCTTTAGAACACGCTAATATGCATAAACACACATTAAAATATACAGTTGAAGTCGGAAGTTTACATACACCTTAGCCAAATACATTTAAACTCAGTTTTTCACAATTCCTGACATTTAATCCTAGAACAAATTCCCTGTCTTAGGTCAGTTAGGATCACCACTTTATTTTAAGAATGTGAAATATCAGAATAATAAGAAAGAATAATTTATTTCAGCTTTTATTTATTTCATCACATTCCCAGTGGGTCAGAAGTTTACATACACTCAATTAGTATTTCGTAGCATTGCCTTTAAATTGTTTAACGTTTCGGGTAGCCTTCCACAAGCTTCCCACAATAAGTTGGGTGAATTTTGGCCCATTCCTCCTGACAGAGCTGGTGTAACTGAGTCGGGTTTGTAGGCCTCCTTGCTCGCACACGCTTTTTCAGTTCTGCCCACACATTTTCTATAGGATTGAGGTCAGGGCTTTGTGATGGCCACTCCAATACCTTGACTTTGTTGTCCTTAAGCCATTTTGCCACAACTTTGGAAGTGTGATTCGGGTCATTGTCCATTTGGAAGACCCATTTCCAACCAAGCTGTAACTTCCTGACTGATGTCTTGAGATGTTGCTTCAATATATCCACATAATTGTCCTTCCTTGTGATGCCATCTGTTTTGTGAAGTGCACCAGTCCCTCCTGCAGCAAAGCACCCCCACAACATGATGCTGCCACCCCCGTGCTTCACGGTTGGGATGGTGTTCTTCGGCTTGCAAGCCTCCCCATTTTTACTCCAAACATAACAATGGTCATTATGGCCAAAAAGTTATATTTTTGTTTCATCAGAACAGAGGATATTTCTCCAAAAAGTACAATCTTGGTCCCCATGTGCAGTTGCAAACCGAGGTCTGGCTTTTTTATGGCGGTTTTTGAGCAGTGGCTTCTTCCTTGCTGAGCGGCCTTTCAGGTTATGACGATATAGGACTCGTATTACTGTGAATATAGATACTTTTATACCTGTTTCCTCCAGCATCTTCACAATGTCTTTTGCTGTTGTTCTGGGATTGATTTGCACTTTTCGCACCAAATTACGTTAATCTCTAGGAGACAGAACACGTTTTTTTCTGAGGTCTTGGCTGATGTCTTTTGATTTTCCCATGATGTCAAGCAGAGGCACTGAGTTTGAAGGTAGGCCTTGAAATACATCCACAGGTACACCTACATTTGACTCAAATGATGTCAATTAGCCTATCAGAAGCTTCTAAAGCCATGACAAAATTTTCTGGAATTTTCCATGCTGTTTAAAGGCACAGTCAACTTAGTGTATGTAAACTTCTGACCCACTGGAATTGTGATACAGTGAATTATATGTGAAATAATCTGTCTGTTAACAATTGTTGGAAAAAATGACTTGTGTCATGCATAAAGTAGATGTCCTAACCGACTTGACAAAACTATAGTTTGTTAACAAGAAATTTGTGGAGTGGTTGAAAAACGAGTTTTAGTGACTCCAACCTAAGTGGATATAAACTTCCGACTTCGACTGTACATGCAGGCGGACGACATGTACACCCTCTTAGCCCCAATTGGGGTTCTGTGTGCCTGGCTGAGAGGGTTTTGTACTCCGACACTTTGGAGAACATTTTACTGTAAAACACAATCAATACATTGGGTGCACTGTGGGTGAACATTATGTACCATACATTCTACAGAGTGGCGTTCCACAGAGGTTCTAAAGGTTGATGGCTGCTGACATGTTAACCTTTTATTGTGGCATTCTATTTTGTTCCCAGGCAACAGGATATCAATGTTAAGGTTTTATTTCAATCCAAAATCTCAGATAGTGATTAAATGGATGATGTCACGTTAGCTGGACAGACTGTTCCTGTGAAAAGGAACGGTGTGTTTGTGCAAATGCGTGGGAGCGCTCACGTGTGTGTGTGTGTGTGTTCCATGTGACTTACATACCCTCCCCTTACGTATTTATTTGGACAGATAAGCAAAAACATTTAATTTTGCTCTACACTCTTCCATTTTGGATTTTAGATAGAATCTTTTATATAAGGAGAAAGTACAATGTCACCTTTTGCGTACATACAGTGCTTTCAGAAAGTATTCAGACTTTATGGCCAGGGCGTGACAGAGGCTTTTAATCTCTATTTTGGTTAGGCCAGGGTGTGACTAGGGTGGGCATTCTAGTTTCTTTATTTCTATGTTTTGGCCGGGTATGGTTCTCAATCAGGGACAGCTGTCTATCGTTGTCTCTGATTGGGAATCATACTTAGGCAGACTTTTTCCCACCTGTGTTTTGTGGGTAGTTGTTTTCTGTATAGTTTATGCACCTTACAGAACTGTTTCGGTTTTCCCTCTTGTTTATTTTGTTTGAGTGTTTTGTGATCAAATAAAATCATGAACACGTACCACGCTGCGCTTTGGTCCGGTCCTCATTACGACGGGAGCCGTGACACAGACCCCTTGACTTTCTCCATATTTTGTTTGGTTACAGCCTTTTTCTGAAATGAATTACATTGTTTTTCCCTTCATCAATCTACACACAATACCCCATAATGACAAAGCAAAAACTGTTTTCTACAAATGTTTGCTAATTTAGAAAAATGTTAAAAACTGAAATAAAACATTTACACAAGTATTCAGACCCTTTACTCAGTACTTTGTTGAAGCACCTTTGGCAGCGATTACAGTCTCGAGTCCTCTTGGGTATGACGCTACAAGTTTTACACATCTGTATTTGGGGAGTTTCTCCCATTCTTTTCTGCAGATCCTCTCAGGCTCTGTCAGGTTGGATGGGGAGCGTTGCTGCACAGCTATTTTCAGGTTTCTCCAGAGATGTTTGATTGGGTTCAAGTCTGGTCTGGGCCCCTCAAGGACATTCAGAGACTTGTCTCGAAGCCACTCCTGTCTTTTCTTGGCTGTGTGCGCTTAGGGTCGCCCCAGTCTGAGGTCCTGAGCGCTCTGGAGCAGGTTTGCATCAAGGATCTCTTTGTACTTTGCTCCGTTCATTTTTTCCTTGATCCTGACTAGTCTCCCAGTCCCTGCTTCTGAAAAACATCCCCACAGCATGATGTTGCCACCACCATGCTTCACCGTAGGGATGGTGCCAGGTTTCCTCGAGATGTGACGCTTGGAATTCAGGCCAAATAGTTAAATCATGGTTTTATTAGGCCAGCAAATCTTGTTCCCATGGTCTGAGAGTCTTTAGGTGCCTTTTGGCAAACTCATAGCAGGCTGTCACGTGCCTTTTACTGAGGAGTGGCTTCCGTCTGTCCACTATACCTTAAAGGCCTGATTGATGGAGTGCTGCAGGGATGGTTGTCCTTCTGGAAGGTTCTCCCATCTCCACAGAGGAACTCTGGAGCTCTGTCAGAGTGACCATAGGGTTCTTGGTCACCTCTCTGACCAAGGCCTTTCTCTCCCGATTGCACAGTTTGGATGGCCGACCAGCTCTAGGAAGAATCTAGGTGGTTCCAAACTTCTTCCATTTAAGAATGATGGAGGCCACTGTGTTCTTCAACGCTGCAGAAATGTTTTAGCGCCCTGCCCCAGATCTGTGCCTCAACACAACCCTGTCTCTGAGGTCTACAGACAATCGCTTCAACCTCATGGCTTGGTATTGCTGAGGAAATAAAAAGTTTATAATTTGGTCCCATATTCCTAGCACACAATGACTACATCTAGCTTGTGACGCAACAAACTTGTTGGATGCATTTGTTTTTCGTTTTGGTTGTGTTTTGATTATGTTGTGCCCAATAGAAATTAATGGTAAATAATGTATTGTGTCATTTTGGAGTCACTTTTAGGGGTGGGTAGCCTAGCGGTTAGCCTAGCGGTTAGAGCGTTGGACTAGTAACCGGAAGGTTGCAAGTTCAAACCCCCGAGCTGACAAGGTACAAATCTGTCGTCCTGCCCCTGAACAGGCAGTTAACCCACTGTTCCTAGGCCGTCATTGAAAAATAAGAATTTTTTTCTTAACTGACTTGCCTAGTTAAATAAATAGCAATTGTAATAGTATAAAATAATATAATTTGTAAAAAATAAACATTTTGAGCAGACAATATACCACAGTATTTGTGTTATTTATTTCATACAGTCTTTTTTGCTCATCTTCATCAAGGGATCCAATCATTTTGGACCACACTATAGGTATGAAAACAACCTAAAATAAAAGGTGACATTCTCTTCCGTCGCCTCATGAAATGCTGAAGTATAGAGCCAAATGTACACATTTCAGCATCACCGTTCAACTAAATATGTAGGGGAGTGTATGTTCAGTGATCGTGAGAAGGGGGGGAGGAGGGGTGAGAGAACGGGGGATAGGGGCAGTCGGCCATGACATAATGCTTTTGAATGGTTCACAAACCATCCACCTGAGACAACTGTCCAGATGCCATTTCTGTCACAGTGCTAAATACTGAAGTATCTCTACTTCTATTGTCAACTCTCTGGAGTCCCAGTGTGCTCAAATAGGCTAAGTTAAAACTACATTCAATCTTTCTTTTCAAATCACTCCTTTTTCATTTCAACTGTATTTGTAGTGGCAATCCTTTTGTAGGAATCAAGTAAACCTTTTTTTGGGGTGAGCAAAATATCAGAATCAAAATATCAGTGCATGCTGAAGGCATAGCTTTGGTGGGTTTTTTTTTTTGCCTCTGTGGTGGTAGATTCTATATTGATCCTCTCTGTTATCCCTGTTTGCATGCGCAGCTGCGTACCAATGATTTCCAGTAATAGTTTTCCAGACCGAACTCAGAAATCGATCGGCTGTAAAGATTGAGATGCGTCATTGTGAACACAATGAATCAAATCAAATCAAATGTATTTATTTAGCCCTTCGTACATTGCTGATATCTCAAAGTGCTATACAGAAACCTAGCCTAAAACCCCAAACAGCAAGCAATGCAGGTGTAGAAGCACGGTGGCTAGGAAAAACTCCCTAGAAAGGCCAAAACCTAGGAAGAAACCTAGAGAGGAACCAGGCTATGTGGGGTGGCCAGTCCTCTTCTGGCTGTGCCGGGTGGAGATTGTAACAGAACATGGCCAAGATGTTCAAATGTTCAGCATGGTCAAATAATAATAATCACAGGCAGAACAGTTGAAACTGGAGCAGCAGCACAGCCAGGTGGACTGGGGACAGCAAGGCGTCATCATGTCAGGTAGTCCTGAGGCATGGTACTAGGGCTCAGGTCCTCCGAGAGAGAGAAAGAAATAGAGAAAGAGAGAATTAGAGAGGGCATACTTAAATTCACACAGGACACCGGATAGGACAGGAGAAGTACTCCAGATATAACAAACTGACCCTAGCCCTCCGACACATAAACCACTGCAGCATAAATACTGGAGGCTGAGACAGGAGGGGTCAGGAGACACTGTGGCTCCATCCGAGGACACCCCCGGGGCCAAACAGGAAGGATATAACCCCACCCACTTTGCCAAAGCACAGCCCCCACACCACTAGAGGGATATCTTCAACCACCAACTTACCATCCTGAGACAAGGCCGAGTATAGCCCACAAAGTTCTCCGCCACGGCACAACTCAAGGGGGGCGCCAACCCATTGAACTGCTAGCATGTTTGTTTTCAACTTAAGCTAGTGGCTTTTTCCACATTTTGTTACGTTACATCCTTATTCTAAAATTGATGTAATTGTTTTTTCCCTCATCAATCTACACACAATACCCCATAATAACAAAACAAAAACAGGTTTTTAGATTTTTTTAGCAATTATTCCTTTTTTCTTCTTTTTTTTTACATATATCACATTTACATAAGTATTCAGTCCCTTTACTCAGTACTTTGTTGAAGCATCTTTGGCAGCGAGTACAGCCTCAAATCTTCTTGAGTATGATGCTACAAGCTCGGCACACTTGTATTTGGGGAGTTTCTCCCATTCTTCTCTGCAGATCCTCTCAAGCTCTGTCAGGTTGATGTGGAGCGTCGCTGCACAGCTATTTTCAGGTCTCTCCTGAGATATTCGATAAGATTCAAGTCCGGGCTCTGGCTGGCCCACTCAAGGACATTCAAAAGACTTGTCCCGAAGCCATTTATGTGTTGTCTTGGCGGTGTCCTGTTGGAAGGTGAACCTTCAAGGATCTCTCTGTACTTTCCTTTGTTCATCTTTCCCTCAATCCTTCAAGTCTCCCAATCCCTGCCGCTGATATACTTCACCACAGCATGATGCTGCCACCACCATGCTTCACCGTAGGGATGGTGCCAGGTTTCCTCCAGACGTGATGCTTGGCATTCAGGCCAAAGAGTTCAATCTTCGTTTCATCAGACCCGAGCATCTTGTTTCTCATGGTCTGAGAGTCTTTAGGTGCCTTTTGGCAAACTCCAAGCGGGCTGTCATGTGCCCATTACTGAGGAGTGGGTTCCGTCTGGCCACTCTACCATAAAGGCCTTATTGGTGGAGTACTGCAGAGATAATTGTCCTTCTGGAAGATTATCCCGAGGAACTCTGGAGCTCTGTCAGATGGAACATTGGGTTCTGTCACCTCCCTGACCAAGGCCCTTCTTCCCCGATTGCTCAGTTTGGCCGGGCGGCCAGCTCTAGGAAAAGTCTTTGTTGTTCCAAACATTTTCTATTTAAGAATGATGGAGAGGGGCCTCCCGGGTGGCGCAGTGGTCTCGGGCATTGCATCGCAGCCCTAGCTAGCAACCAGAGACTCTGGGTTCGCGCTCTGTCGCAGCCGGCCGCGGCCGGGAGGTCCGTGGGGTGACGCACAATTGGCCTAGTGTCGTCCGG
Organism: Oncorhynchus nerka; assembly: GCF_034236695.1. Taxonomy (NCBI): domain Eukaryota; kingdom Metazoa; phylum Chordata; class Actinopteri; order Salmoniformes; family Salmonidae; genus Oncorhynchus; species Oncorhynchus nerka. The sequence goes on along the minus strand of NC_088419.1, from coordinate 38,543,982 downwards.
GTTAGGGAGGGCTTGGCCGGTAGGGATATCCTTGTGTCATCGCGCACTAGCAACTCCTGTGGCGGGCCGGGCGCAGTGCACGCTAACCAGGTCGCCAGGTGTTTCCTCCGACACATTGGTGCGGCTGGCTTCCGGGTTGGATGTGCGCTGTGTTAAGAAGCAGTGCGGCTTGGTTGGGTTGTGTTTCGGAGCATGCATGGCTTTCGACCTTCGTCTCTCCCGAGCCCGTACGGGAGTTGTAGCGATGAGACAAGATAGTAACTACTAACAATTGGATACCATGAAATTGGGGAGAAAAGGGGGTAATAAGAAGAATGATGGAGGCCACTGTCTTGAGAATGTTCAATGGTAACTACATTTTTTGGTACCCTTCCCCAGATCTGTGAGTCGACACAAGATAATTCCTCCGCACCCATGGCTTGGTTTATGTTCTGACATGCACTGTCAACTGTGGGACCTTATATAGACAGGTGTGTGCCTTTCCAAATCATGTCCAATCAATTGGATTTACCACAGGTGGACTCCAATCAAGTTGTAGAAACATTTCAAGAATGATCAATGGAAACAGGATGCACCTGAGCTCAATTCCGAGCCTTATAGCAAAGGGTCTGAATACTTATGTAAATAAGGTATTTCTTTTTTTATTTTATTTATTTTATACATTTGCAAAAATGTCTAAAAAACGTTTTTTTACTTTGTCATTATAAGGTATTGTGTGTACATTGATGAGGATTTTTATTTATTTAATCCATTTTAGAAATAGGCTGTAACGTAACAAAATGTGGAAAAAGAGAAGGGGTCTGAATACTTTCTGAATGCACAGTATTTTAATAGCAATGTTGAATAATACAATATTGGCTGTCAAGCCAACTACAGACTATTATATTACTGTAGCCTCCTGTTTTAATTCTGAAAAGTTTTTGTAATGGTAATGACATTTGTTTATGATGATAATTAGTAGTTGTTGGCTTAGATCGCTAGCCAACTACAGTAGCTTCAACCTAGCCTACACTCTCGAAAATGCTGGGTTGTTTGGATGACCCAACTGCTGGGTTGCAGGCATTGGGTCACTTAGTTGGGTTGTTTTCTTAGATCATCAAGGACAACAACCACCTGAGCCACTGCCTGTTCACCCCGCTATCATCCAGAAGATGAGGTCAGTACAGGTGCATCAAAGCAGGGACCGAGAGACTGAAAAACAGCTTCTATCTCAAGGCCATCAGACTGTTAAACAGCCACCACTAACATTGAGTGGCTGCTGCCAACATACTGACTCAACTCCAGCCACTTTAATAATGGAAAAATTGATGTAAAAAATGTATCACTAGCCACTTTAAACAATGCCACTTAATATAATGTTTACATACCCTACATTACTCATCTCATATGTATATACTGTACTCTATACCATCTACTGGTTTAGTCCGAGCGTGGCTTTCAGACAGTTGTTTCTGGCCACACGAGACAGTAAATGTCATTCCTGTTATTCTGTTCTGTTGCATTGTTAAAGATGGAATCCTTATTCGTGAAGCTTGCATTTGTTTGCGATATTACAAAAGCTAAAAAGTTACTGCAAACAACAAACACCGTTTTTTTCCCCCTCTGACATCATTGCACGCCTGAAAGAATAGCAGAATATGTCATGCATTTTCTTACCACGTTGTTGACCCGAGGTCGACCAAGGAGTGAAAATTCATTCCTGTCCCGTCTTGTCCTGTCAAATTATTTTTCCGTATTTTCCCCGGATTTATTCTGTCCGATCCTGATAAAAACCACTCCTTTCCCATGTTAAAGATGGAATCCTTATTCGTGAAGCTTGCATTTGTTTGCGATATTACAAAAGCTAAAAAGTTACTGCAAACAACAAACACCGTTTTTTTCCCCCTCTGACATCATTGCACGCCTGAAAGAATAGCAGAATATGTCATGCATTTTCTTACCACGTTGTTGACCCGAGGTCGACCAAGGAGTGAAAATTCATTCCTGTCCCGTCTTGTCCTGTCAAATCATTTTTCCGTATTTTCCCCGGATTTATTCTGTCCGATCCTGATAAAAACCACTCCTTTCCCGTGCTAATTTTTACGTGCAGAAATCAGAAATAACTTCCTCCATTAGTTGCTAGTCTCTCTGTCCCCCACTCTGCATGAAGAATTGCATTAGTGGAAACCATGACGATTCTCAAGGCAGGCCTGGTTGTAGCTAGATATGTTCAAGTCATGTTGTGCACAATTTTAACATTTTATCTAAATAAATAGATAAAAGTCACCTTGTCCAAGAGAGATTTACACGGTTATCAAAACGTCACACCAGGGTAAGCCTACACGAAACACAGCCCTTATTTTAAGTGTTTCTAAAAATACGATTGTAACCATTTCCTTGTTTGACCACCAGGTTTTATGGGTATTTTGACTCATACTGCGGTACTCTATCTAGGTTCCGGGGTAATGGCAGTGGTGTCAGGTAAGTGACTGGGTTGCCAGTGTGTGTTTGGTCTTGTTGTGATGATGTAGATGTTGCCGAGTCATCAGTGATGAACAGCAGAGTAATGAAGTTAATGTATGGTTCCTGCTGAATACAGCCTTCACACTGTAATTAGCCTAAGGGGAGCATATGCACTGGGGGAGAAGGGGGGAGCAAATGTGCTGTATTCTAATGATGAGGATTTTTTATTTTACCCTTATTTTACCAGGTAAGCTGACTGAGAACATATTCTCATTTACAGCAACAACCTGGGGAATAGTTACAGGGAGATGAATGAGCCAATTTGAACATAGGGAGAATTAGGTGGCCATGATGGTACGAGGGCCAGATTGGGAAGTTAGCCAGGACACCAGGGTTAGCACCGCAACTCTTATAATAAGTGCCATGGGATCTTTAGTGACCACAGAGAGTAAGGACACCTGTTTAAAACGTCCCATCCGAAAGACAAAACCCTACACAGGGCAATGTCCCCAATCATTGCCCTGGGGCACTGGGATGTTATATTTTTTTCAGACCAGAGGAAAAAGTGCCTCATACTGACACTCCAACACCACTTCCAGCAGCATCTAGTCTCCTATCCAAGGACCAACCAGAACCAACCCTGCTTAGCTTCAGAGGCAAGCCAGCAGTGGGGTGCACGGTGGTATGCTGCTGGGGAGGAGGAAGATGAGGAGTAGGTGGGGGGGGTGGAGGACGAAGGAAGAGGAAGATGAGGATTTGGTCAACACTGTCAATCTTTTCGGTGTAAAAAGTTTACACATGACTACATCTGAAACTCGGTCCATCACTAGCATACAATACACAATACTGTAACTGAAAAGAGATAAATGGCAATGTGCATTGGCAACCGGCCTTCGTTTCCAATGAAAGGCTCGCAGTGACATCATCTGCCACCCCACAGAGCACCATGCAGTAGTCTGCAGGACCTTGGCCTCTCTACACAGCAGGGGATCACGCTGATCGAAACCCAATCCAACTCAGCCTAACACGCACACACACACATACATACACGTTGATGAAAACCCAATCCAACTCAGCCTAACACGCACACACACACATACACGCTGATGAAAACCCAATCCAACTCAGTCTAACATGCACGCGCGCACACGCACACACATGCACACACGCTGCACCACACCAGGAGACAGAACAGTAAGCTGACCTGGATTGATGGGATGGATAGATAGGTTCTGGTTTGGAGCTTCTCACTTCCATTGCTGTAGGGTGTTTGATGCAGAGGGCGTGTGTGTGTGACCCCCCCCCACACCTCCCAGACAGTCGGAATATTACTGTCACAAGTTTAGAATGAATGACGTTGTCGGTGCTTTTATTTCCACAAATGGAAAGAGTCATATGATCAGTGACAGAGAGAGACGATGGCAGCAGCAATCAATAACATGACAAGCAGCTCTCGCTCAGCCCAATCAAAGCTCTTCTCTGTCCCGGCAACTCAATGGCGGAAAAAGCTTCCCCCTTACGTCAGGACAGAGGAGTCCCTTCCCATCTTCCAAAAAATCTTCTGAAACCATACCTCTTCAAAGAGTACAGTATCGTTAAAAAAAAACACGGAGCCCCCGGTCCCCAAAAAATTACCTGCACTTGTCTTTTCCTACTAGCACTGAGGGAACATGTACTTACTAAGACTGTGATATGTGGTTCTCACCTAGATATCTTAACCATAAAAGCCCCAACAGGGGTCAATTTTGACCCCAAGGGTTCTGTGTTAATATGGAGAAAAGAAAATAATCTCTTTTGTATACTAGTGGTTTACGAATAAGTTGAAAAATGTGGACATAATAGTAAACATTGTGATAAAAGCACAAAGGTAGTTGTATGTACACTGAAAATATATAGATATGGACCCACCCCAGATTTGGCCCCTGGGGGGCGTGTCAGACACTATAACCCCAAAAATAACTGAAAAATATAAATACATTCCAGTCAATGTCTTCATACCAAGTTTAGAGTCTCACCTTTCAGATACAAAGTTAGAGATAAACAAACGTCTGATGGCACCGGAGCCCATATCGCCTATTACGCCCATATCGGTGGCCATCTTACAGTAGGTCCTACCGGTATATCAGATTAGCTCAATGATCCATCTCTCAGCCTCTGAGTACCACAGAAACAGAACACTTTGCATGAATGACAACTTTCATAACAAGTGGCTCTGGATGAAATGAATCAAAATACCTGTTCAAAAAATAAAAAACACACAAAGGGTCCCAACGAATGACCTAATTGTCAGTCGATCTGGATACGAGTGTCCGCTAAATGAAGAAAATGAAGAAGAAAATGGAGCGTAGACACTTAGAAGTGCAATCTGAAATATTTATTGATATTCAATTAATGATGTATACCCATTGATTCTTGAAGAATATAACATAGTACCTAATGAGCTTAGTATAATATAACTGTCTTACCCCAGAATATACAGTGCATTCAGAAAGTATTCAAGCCCCTTCCCCTATTCCACATTTTATTATGTTATAGCCTTACTCTAAAATGGATTCAATAGTTTTATTTCCTCATCAATCTACACACAATACCCCATAATGACAAAGCGAAAACAGGTTTTTAGAAATGCATGCTAATTTACCCAAATTAAAAAACTGAAATACCTTATTTACATAAGTAATCAGACCCTTTGCTATGAGACTTGTAATTGAGCTCAGGTGCATCCTGTTTCCATTGATCATCCTTGAGATTTCTACAACGTGATTGGAGTCCATCTGTGGTAAATACAATTGATTGAACATGATTTGTAAAGGCACACACATGTCTATATAAGGTCCCGCAGTTAACAATGCATGTCAGAGCCAAAACCAAGCAATGGGGCTGAAGGAATTGTCCGTAGAGCTCCGAGACAGTATTGTGTCCAGGCACAGATCTGGGGAAGGGTACCAAAAAATGTCTGCAGCATTGAAGGTCCCCAAGAACACAGTGGCCTCCATCATTCTTAAATGGAAGAAATGTGGAACCACCAAGACTCTACCTAGTGCTGGCCCGCCCGGCCAAACTGAGCAATCGGGGGAGAAGGGCCTTAGTCAAGGAGGTGCCCAAGAACCCGATGGTCACTCTGACCGAGCTGCGGAGTTCCTCTGTGGAGATGGGAGAACCTTCCAGAAGGACAACCATCTCTCAACACTCCACCAATCAGGCCTTTATGGTAGAGTGGGCAGACAGAAGCCACTATTCAGTAAAGGGCACACGACAGCCCGCTTGTAGTTTGCCAAAAGGCACCTAAAGACGCTTAGACCATGAGAGATTCTCTGGTCCTGATGAAACCAAGATTGAACTCTTTGGCCTGAATGCCAAGCGTCACATCTGGAGGAAACCTGGCACCATCCCTACAGTGAAGCATGGTGGTGGCACCATCCCTACAGTGAAGCATGGTGGTGGCAGCATCCCTACAGTGAAGCATGGTGGTGGCAGCATCATGCTGTGAGGATTTGAACGGAGCAAAGTACAGAAAGATCCTTGATGAAAACCTGCTTCAGAGCGCTCAGGACTTCATACTGGGGCAAAGGTTCACCTTCCAACAGGACAAAAACCTAAGCACACAGCCAAAACAACGCCAGGAGTTACTTCGGGACAAATGTCTGAATGTCATTGAGTGGCCCAGCCAGAGCCCGACTTGAACCCAATCTAACATCTCTGGCGAGACCTGAAAATAGCTGTGCAGCGACGCTCCCCATCCAACCTGACAGAGCCTGAGAGGATCTGCGGAGAAGAATGGTAGAAACTCCCCAAATACAGGTGTGCCAAGCATGTAGCATCATACCGAAGAAGATTCAAGGCTTTAATCGCTGCCAAAGGTGCTTCAGCAAAGTACTGATTAAAGGGTCTGAATACTTATGTAAATGTGATATTTCAGTTTTCTATTTGTAATCATTTTTGCAAGACCTGTTTTTGCTTGGTTATGGGGTATTGATGAGGGACAAAAAAACAATTAAATACATTTTAAGGCTGTAATGTAACAAAATGCGGAAAAAGTCAAGGGGTCTGAATACTTTCCGAAAGAGCTGTATATATTTTCTCATTTAGCAGACACCCTTATCCAGAGCGACATACAGTAGTGAGTGCATACATTCTTCATACTTGTCCCCACAACAAACCTGGAGTCTCTCTCTCTCTCTCTCTCTCTCTCTCTCTCCCTCTGTCTCTCTCTCTCTCTCCCTCTGTCTCTCTCCCTGTCTCTCTGCCTCAGTATGTCTGTAGTGATGGTGGTCTAAAAATAGCGGCTGTCATTCGGAGCGCTCACACGCCATGCTTCATCACTGTCACAACAGAGGGAGAATTGAAAACAGTAGTATATTGTTCACTTCGTTTGGTCTGAACTGGAGTCATTTCTCAGTATTTCGTACAGCAGTGGAAATGTTTGCGTGAGATGCTGCATAAATATAGAGGCAGCATCAGCAGAGGTAACATCGGTAGGTTACATATTTCTTTCAGTTATGATTAGATGAGATTGAAGTGTATCTTGATATTGGCTTGTCAGTGTGGGACACAAGCTTCCATGGAAGCTAGTGGAAGCGTCTTGGTGAAGGGGTAGACCACAGAAAATTGCCAACTTTAATTTAAAGGGGGAATATGGGATTGGTGCATCCATGTTTAGACTTTTAATGCCTAATTAGCTAATGCAAAGCAGATTAGATACATACTGTATATCATTCCTAATTTAAACCTATTGGCAAGGGAACTTCCTCTCTGACCTCTGTGGCTTAGCTGAGCTCCCTAACTGAATTGAACTATCTATTGGTTAAATGATAGCTGTTGCAGCAGCGTTGCAGAGTAAAGATAGAAAGTCAAAGCCACACAAGGTTTTATCATTTTTTCTAAAAGACATAAATTGGCCTTGCTTCCCTAATCAATAGGAAACCCATGTGCTGGAATGAAGACATGGAGAGTTATAGTCTTCAAGAATCAATGGCTACATGTCATTAAGTCAAAAGTTGAAATATAGATGTACCAATCTCAGATTCCCTCTCTAAATTACAGTTGGCAATTTTGGGATGAAGTCCAGTTTAGGCTTACCTTACACCACTTAAACTACGGTTGGCACATCCTCCCCTGGTCTACTCTTACTGTCACCCTAATGTCTCCCACCAGCCCTGTCAGTCCACCCCATCCCAACACTAGTGGCTGTGATCTATTGCTGCTGGGGATGGAGGATGGTGTTGGGAGAGAGTGCTGGGTCTAGTGATGGGGCTCAGGAATGGACATGGAGGATGAGAGTGGAGTTGGGGCTGGAGCCAGGGGCTGGGGGACTGGCTGGAGCTAAGGCTGGGGCTAGAGCCAGGGGCTGGGGAACTGGCTGGAGCTAAGGCTGGGGCTAGAGCCAGGGGCTGGGGAACTGGCTGGAGCTGAGGCTGGAGCTAGGGGCTGGGGAACTGGCTGGAGCTAAGGCTGGGGCTGGAGATAGGGGCTGGGGAACTGGCTGGAGCTAAGGCTGGGGCTAGAGCCAGGGGCTGGGGACTGGCTGGAGCTAAGGCTGAGGCTGGAGCTAGGGGCTGGGGAACTGGCTGGAGCTAAGGCTGGGGCTGGAGATAGGGGCTGGGGAACTGGCTGGAGCTAAGGCTGAGGCTGGAGCTAGGGGCTGGGGAACTGGCTGGAGCTAAGGCTGGGGCTGGAGCTAAGGCTGGGGCTGGAGCTAGGGGCTGGGGAACTGGCTGGAGCTAAGGCTGGGGCTAGAGCCAGGGGCTGGGGCACTGGCTGGAGCTAAGGCTGGGGCTGGAGATAGGGGCTGGGGAACTGGCTGGAGCTAAGGCTGGGGCTAGAGCTAGGGGCTGGGGAACTGGCTGGAGCTAAGGCTGGGGCTAGAGCTAGGGGCTGGGGAACTGGCTGGAGCTATGGCTGGGGCTGGAGCTAGGGGCTGGGTAACTGGCTGGAGCTAAGGCTGGGGCTGGAGCTGGAACTAGGGACAGGGCTGGAGCTAAGGCTGAGGCTGGAGCTGGAGCTGGGGTCAGGGCTGGAGATAAGCTGGGGCTGAGAGCCTGCGTTGTGAGAAACATCACATTTACCAGAGACTACATAGGGATAGAGCCCCACCCTAGATTTCTAAGCGATGTCATTTTCTCACAGAAGAGCAGCAATACAACTGCTTCACTGCATGGTTCACTTGGATTTATAATTCTCGTTATTAGATTTGAGCCGCTAAGAAAATGCATTAACTTATCATTGTTGAATTGTGCAAAATAACTTGTGGTTATGTTCATGTTGTTAATCATCAACTCATCCCCCAATGCAGGAAATGTGTTATTATTAGACTGACTGCATTGTGACTAGCTGCATTCATTGACCCAATATATAATACATCCCTCCCAGTTATAGAGAGTAAACAATCAAGTAAAAATAAAGCCAGAGAGTTCATGATCAAACATTGGCACTTCATTTAAATCAATGAAATGAATCTAAAAACGATATGCTTTAACGATCTAGGAATCATCAATGACTTTTCCGACCATAACATTTTTAGAAAATCATTAAAGTATTCATTTCTTTTGCCTGCCAAAGTTTGTTCAGCTACGGCCACTTTAGAGGTGTAAAAAGCTTTTATATACTGTAGGTCTAACCGTGTCTGGGACTGTGTGTGTGTGCGTGTGCGTGTGTGTGTGTGCGTGTGCGTGTGTGCGTGTGCGTGTGCGCGCTTGGCGATATAAACAAAAATCCATATTGCGATAATTTTCCTAACTTGATGCGATAATGATAAATAGAAGGATTCCTTTATAACTTTGATGTGCACCACAGTTTTTTAAAGTTTTTTTATTCTTCTTTAAACTACTATTTGATTGTAGCCATCAATTGTCCCATTAACAATCACCCATATTAGCAAACTTATTTCATTTCAAACTTCTAATTTCTCTAGTATAGGCTACTTATCGCAATGAATGATATCAGCCAAATGCCTCCGATAAGTGATCGGTATTGTCTGTGTCGATCATTTTCATCTTATCGTCCCAGCTCTAGTGTGTGTGTGCTGGACTGGGACTGTAGCAGAGCAGCAGAGTAGAGGGGGGGTTGTGTTGTGCCAGCCAAGCCCTGTTATCCCCCAGGCCAACTGCCCATCTAATTCAATCACTAGAGAAAGGGCAACATGCCCGTCCACTGCTCCTCTGACTCTGGCTGCAGAGAAGGAGAGAAGGGGGTGGGGGAGAGAGAGAAAAAAAGAGAGAGAGAAAAAAAAAGAGAGAGCGAGAGAGAGAGGGGGGAGGGAGGTTGAGAGGATGGGAAAGTGAGAATGTGTGAGAGATAGAGAGAGAGATGCTACACTAAATAGGATGATGGTGTGAACTGAACTCTTTCTTTTTAATTCACCACATAACAAAGTGAATGTTCTCTTAATTAGTGCTCCCTATGGTCTGTTTTTAGCAATGGTAGGAGATGTAAGGAGACATGGTTCAGTGTTATGTAAGGAGACAACAATTCTGTGTTATGCTACATTAGTGTTGTCAAGATACTAGAATTTTGGCTTTGATACCGATACCAGGTTTAGTATCACAATACTTGATACCAAAACGATACTCGATACCAAAATGATAAGACGACAAAAAAATTACGCGTATTAGCTCAAATCACAGAATAACTTTTATTTTTATTTTTACATTGAACAATATGTAAAAAATAACTGGTAGAACAACCAAATTAACAAATAGTATGTATTCTATATTCAATTTCTTTCTAAAATAAAACACTATATTAAATAACAGAAGAATATCTTAAATTATCCTTATGCAAAACCCTATCTGAGACTCTCAGCAAACAAAATCATATTACAATTACATCTAAACTGTTTAAAAATTGAATTTGATACATATCAGGGTTAATTTGTTCATCTATGGCCATAATATTGGGTCAAATGACATTCCCTAGACCTATGATTAATTATTAATCACAACTAATAGTTTAGTTCCAAAACGACATAACCAACACGTTGAAGCTCATTTCTGAAGCTTCTACACTCGGTGGCCAGTTTATTAGGTACACCCATCTAGACCTCTTTTGCCTCCAGAAAAGCCCGAATTCTTTGGGGCATGGTTGCTCATTTGGTTTAAAAAAACAAGGTCAAAAGATCTAACGTGGCCAGGAAAACATTCCCCACACCGTTACACCACCACCACCAGCATGTACCATAGACACCAGGATCGCCCCAGGATGGGACCATCGACTCATGCTGCTTACGCCAAATCCTCTGCCATCAGCATGACACAAAAGAAACTGCGATTCGTCAGACCAGGCAATGTTTTTCCACTCCTCAATTTTCCGGTGTTGGTGATTGCATCCCCACTAGAGCTGCTTATTCATGTATTTAGCTGATAGGAGTCGAACCCAGTGTGGTCGTCTGCTGCAATAGTCCATCCGTGACAAGGACCTGTTCGAGTTGTGCGTTTCGAGTGCAATTCTGCGCACCACTGTTGTACTGGCCCGCTTGTTAGCTTGCACAATTCTTGCCATTCTCCTTCCACTTCTCATCAACGAGCTGTTTTTGCCCACAGACTCGATGTGTTTTTGTTTGTCGCACCATTCTCTGTAAACTTTAGACACCAGCTGTGTGTGAAAAGCCCAGGAGGCCCGGCTGTTTCTAAGATAGTGGAACCAACGTGCCCGGCACCGATGATCATACCAAGCTCAAAGTCGTTTAGGTCACTCGTTTTGCCCATTCTAAGGTTCAATCGAATAGTAACTGAATGCCTTGATGCCTGTCTACCTGCTTTATATAGCAAGCCACGCCCATGTGGCTCACTGTCTGTAGGAGTGATCCATTTTTGTGAACGGATGGTGCACCTAATAAACTGGACCCTGCGTGTATATTGCAATAGTCTACACACCTTATGATGGATTTTACACAGCATAATACGATTCCCAGAGTGCATTTCAACTCCCAGGGTGCAATACTCCGCACCCAGGGCTGCTGGCTGGCTAGTGGCTACTGCTAGCAAGCCCAGACAAATGCGAAATAATCAAAGTATATTGCTGCCATGGCTAAGTTAGGAGTGCATTTCACATGACTTTTTTTGCGTTGTAATCATATTATAATGCTTCCCATGAATGTCATGCTGAATATATGTTCACGTCATTGTCACTCAGAAACAATTTGAATTGAGTTGCTAGTCGAATATTATTACCACGCAAATGCCATGTGTGAAATTGTTTTCTATGTCTGCACTGCACTGCACTGCTTTGTAACCTCTTTTGCATAGCTGTTTCAGTGGGCGTGGCCCTCATCTGCTCTGTAAGCAACTTTTCCCACATTTCCCTTCTGGAGCCAGTTTTGCCAACAAGCTGCGGGCATGGAAGTATTATGCCTTCGTAAGAAGAAGCCATGCTGTCACAGCATTTGCTCTCTCTCTCTTTTTGCTTGCTTCGCAAAAGTTGCTTTCAGCTGCATGCTCAAGCACAAGTAGATTGGCTAGCTTACTACTGCCCCTTTGAGGAGATTCGGACAAAGTATTAGACAGACTCGATCCTCTCAATCCGTATATGATGTGAAAGACGTTTGACAGAAGTACCGAAAGTTTATTTAGAATTTTTTGATCTAGTATCGTTTTTCATGTTCTCGTATGGAAAAAGTAGAAGAACGAAAAAAAAATCTAATCAAATGTATTTATATTGCCCTTCTTATATCGTCTGATATATCAAAGTGCTGTACAGAAACCCAGCCTAAAACCACAAACAGCAAGCAATGCAGGTGTAGAAGCACGGTGGCTAGGAAAAACTCCCTAGAAAGGCCAAAACCTAGGAAGAAACCTAGAGAGGGACCAGGCTATGAGGGGTGGCCAGTCCTCTTCTGACTGTGCCGGGTGGAGATTATAACAGAACATGGCCAAGATGTTCAAATGTTCATAAATGATCAAATAATAGTAATCACAGTGAACAGGTCAGGGTTCCATAGCCGCAGGCAGAACAGTTGAAACTGGAGCAGCAGCATGGCCAGGTAGACTGGGTACAAGAAGGAGTCACCATGCCAGGTAGTCCTGAGGCATGGTCCTAGGGCTCAGGTCCTCCGAGAGAGAGAGAAAGAAAGAAAGAAAGAAAGAAAGAAAGAAAGAAAGAAAGAAAGAAAGAAAGAGAGAGAATTAGAGAGAGCATACTTAAATTCACACAGGACACCGGATAAGACAGGGGAAATAGTCCAGATATAACAGACACATAAAACTTCTGCAGCATAAATACTGGCAGCTGAAACAGGAGGGGTCGGGAGACACTGTGGCCCCGTCCGATGATACCCCCGGACAGGGCCAAACAGGCAGGATATAACCCCACCCACTTTTCCAAAGCACAGCCCCCACACCACTAGAGGGATATCCACCAATTTACCATCCTGAGACAAGGCCGAGTATAGCCCACAAAGATCTCCGCCACGGCACAACCCAATGGGGGGGGCACCAAACCAGCAACACTATTCTACATTATTATGTCAGGGGGAAGCGGAATAATTTGTGGCTTATAAGTCAAGTCTATATTATGACTGAAAGATAGGGAACTGTGAAACTCACTCAGCCTGAAGTGTCACCCCTTGTGCAATTGAAGAAGCATTTTCAGGAGGTCGGTCAGGTGTGTTTGCGAGGCAAGTGTCCTGAGTCAGGGCCTCAGTATAAGCTCAGTCAGGGGGAAGCAGTACTCACTAAGCGAGCAGTGTAGCCTTTAGACACGCACAGACATCCCCATCGCTGTTATTTGGAATCCATGCTCTGGTATACTGTAGGAGGAGGACTGGACTGTGGTGAGTAGTGCAGCGCAAACAGGGTCACAGAATATGGAGGAGCAATGGTGACCTGAGCACATTTAGTCTAGGCTAGTAGACTAGGGGCAACCCCAGGGCCCGCATGAATAAATCATTTCAGAATAGGAGTGCTGATCTAGGATCAGTTTAGCCTTTTAGATCATATTGAATAAGAAGATATGGACAGGGGTGACCTGATTCTAGATCAACACTCCTGAACAGATAAGGGAGACTAGGGCTGTCCCCGGGCTTACCTGGCAGCCACTAAAAGCTGAGTCAGAGGGAGGGAGGCTAGCCCTGCTCCCTCCACGTACTCTCTCACTGACTCCCTCTGCTGGTTGATAAACAGACTGACAGTATAGTGGCAAGATGATGCTCTGGGGTGAAGTTTTTCCTAGGTAGAGATCTATGATCAGCTATCTCGTTCCCCAATCCTAGCCAGAGCACCTGCGAAAAGTAGGGAACTGTATAGGAAATAGCGTGCCATTTGGGATTCAGCCTTAGTCAATTTGTTGACACAATAATGTGGTTTCAAATCCAACATCTCCTTGCCATCCTCCCTGCTGTTTTGGAGGATATCTGTAGTGTACAGCCTTTTGTATAATCTGTCATAATTAGCTTGTTTTTTTCTCATGATACAGTCATGGTGGCTTCTCTCTCTCTCACTCACTCACTCACTCACTCACTCACTCACTCACTACTGCTATTTTACTGCTGCTCTTGAACTATTTTTTTTGTGTTTTTTTTGTGGTATTTTTCTTATAATTGCATTGTTGGTTAAGGGCTTGTAAGTAAGCATTTCATTGTAAGGGCTACATCTGTTGTATTGTGAAGAATAAAATGTGATTTTGATTTGATAGGTGATAGGCCCGAAGCATTGTATCTGCTTTAGTTTTCGAGATGATCAGTCCCTGGCGAGAGAGGAGCTGGTTTTTACATATTGTGTATTCATTTATTCTGAACACAAGGCTTTGTTTCATGACAATCTCGACTTGCATACTCTTCCCTGTAGTCTCAATGTGAGGATTTTATTTGACAGTTACTGATCAATAAATTATCAATAAATCCCTGCAGAATTCCCAGTTAGCAGACTGGCTACCCCTGAACAGACAGCAGATTACTGGACGGGCAACCCGGGACTTAGAAAGGCCTTCCTAAGAACTCTAAAGACGGAGTTTCTAAAGCAGACACCCAAACCTTGCTGTGGTATTGTTGGCTTGTATATATTGCATATTTTAACATGTATTATATTAAGTGTTTTGCTAGTTTACGATTTTACTATTTGATAATTATATACTGTATGATTGATGTTATTCGGAAATTATTCAGAACCCTTGACTTTTTCCACATTTTGTTAAGTTACAGACTCATTCTAAAATTGATTAAATCGTTTTTCCTCAATCTACACATCAATATCCCATAATAGCGGATGTTCTGAAAGAGCTGCAAAACCTGGACCCGTACAAATCAGGGGGAGACACCCTGGACCCAAACTGTTACAGACCTATATCCATCCTGCCCTGCCTAAGGTCTTTGAAAGCCAAGTCAACAAACAGGTCACTGACCATCTCGAATCCCACCGTACCTTTTCCGCTGTGCAATCTGGTTTCCGAGCCGGTCACGGGTGCATCTCAGCCACGCTCAAGGTACTAAACGATATCATAACCGCCATCGATAAAAGACAGTACTGTGCAGCCGTCTTTCTCGACTTGGCCAAGGCTTTCGACTCTGTCACCATATTCTTATCGACAGACTCAGTAGCCTCGGTTTTTCTAATGACTGCCTTGCCTGGTTCACCAACTACTTTGCAGACAGAGTTCAGTGTGTAAAATCGGAGGGCATGCTGTCCGGTCCTCTGGCAGTCTCTATGGGGGTGCCACAGGGTTCAATTCTCGGGCCGACTCTTTTCTCTGTATATATCAATGATGTTGCTCTTGCTGCGGGCGATTCCCTGATCCACCTCTACGCAGATGACACCATTCTGTATACCTCCGGCCCGTCCTTGGACACTATGCTATCTAACCTCCAAACGAGCTTCAATGCCATACAACACTCCTTCCGTGGCCTCCAACTGCTCTTAAACGCTAGTAAAACCAAATGCATGTTTTTCAACCGTTCGCTGCCTGCACCCGCACGCCCGACTAGCATCACCACCCTGGATGGTTCCGACCTAGAATATGTGGACATCTATAAGTACCTAGGAGTCTGGCTAGACTGTAAACTCTCCTTCCAGACTCATATCAAACATCTCCAATCTAAAATCAAATCTAGAGTCGGCTTTCTATTCCGCAACAAAGTCGGCTGGCCCTCGCTACATATTCGTCGCCAGACCCACTGGCTCCAGGTCATCTACAAGTCCATGCTAGGTAAAGCTCCGCCTTATCTCAGTTCACGATGGTCAGCACGTGCTCCAGCAGGTGTATCTCACTGATCATCCCTAAAGCCAACACCTCATTTGGCCGCCTTTCGTTCCAGTTCTCTGCTGCCTGTGACTGGAACGAATTGCAAAAATCGCTGGAGTTGGAGACTTTTATCTCCCTCACCAACTTCAAACATCTGCTATCTGAGCAGCTAACCGATCGCTGCAGCTGTACATAGTCTATCGGTAAATAGCCCACCCAATTTTACCTACCTCATCCCCATACTGTTTATATTTATTTACTTTTCTGCTCTTTTGCACACCAGTATCTCTACCTGTACATGACCATCTGATCATTTATCACTCCAGTGTTAATCTGCAAAATTGTAATTATTCGCCTACCTCCTCATGCCTTTTG
This sequence comes from Oncorhynchus nerka, assembly GCF_034236695.1. Classification (NCBI taxonomy): domain Eukaryota; kingdom Metazoa; phylum Chordata; class Actinopteri; order Salmoniformes; family Salmonidae; genus Oncorhynchus; species Oncorhynchus nerka. The sequence goes on along the minus strand of NC_088419.1, from coordinate 38,527,998 downwards.
CACACAATGTATATAGACTCTCTTTTTTTCTACTGTGTTATTGACTTGTTAATTGTTTACTCCATGTGTAACTCTGTGTTGTCTGTTCACACTGCTATGCTTTATCTTGGCCAGGTCGCAGTTGTAAAATAACTTGTTCTCAACTAGCCTACCTGGTTAAATAAAGGTGAAACAAATAATAATAATAATAATGACAAAGCAAAACAGGTTTTTAGACATTGAAATATTACATGCACATAAGTATTCAGACCCTTTACTCAGTACTTTGTTGAAGCACCTTTGGCAGCGATTACAGCGTCGGGTCTTATTGGGTATGACGCTACAAGCTTGGCACACCGGTATTTGGGGAGTTTCTCCCATTCTTCTCTGCAGATCCTCTTAAGCTCTGTCAGGTTGGATGGGGAGCGTCGCTGCACAACTATTTTCAGGTCTCTCCTGAGATGTTCGATCGGGTTCAAGTCCGGGCTCTGGCTGCGCCACTCAAGGATATTCAGAGACTTGTCCCAAAGCGACTCCTGTGTTGTCTTGGCTGTGTGCTTAGGGTCGTTGTACTGTTGGAAGGTGAACCTTCACCCCAGTCTGAGGTCCTGAGTGCTCTGGAGCAGGTTTTCATCAAGGATCTCTCTGTGTTTTGCTCCGCTCATCTTTTCCCTCGATCCTAACTAGTCTTCCAGCCCGTTTCTGAAAAACATCCCCAAAGCATGATGCTGCCAGCACCATGCTTCACCGTAGGGATGGTGCCAGGTTTCCTCCAGACATGACTCTTGGCATGCAGACCAGAGGCTCTTGTTTCTCATGATTTGAGTCCTTCAGGTGCCTTTTGGCAAACTCTAAGTGGGTTGTCATGTGCCTTTTGCTGAGGAGTGGCTTCCATCTGGCCAATCCACCATAAAGGCCTGATTGGTTGTCCTTCTGGAAGGTTCTCCCATCTCCACAGAGGAACTCTTTAGCTCTGTCAGAGTGACCATTGGGTTCTTTGTCAGCTCCTGGACCAGGGCCCTTCTTAGTGGTTCCAAATTTCTTCCATTTAAGTTTGTTGGAGGCCACTTTGTTCTTGAGGACCTTCAATGCTGCAGAAATGTTTTGGTACCCTTCCCCATATTTGTGTCTGGACACAATCCTGTCTCGGAGCTCCACGGATTTCCATGATCAATGGAAACAGGATGCACCTGAGCTCAACTTAGAGTCTCATAGCAGAGGGTCTGAATACTTATGTCAATAAGGTATTTCTGTTTTTTATTTTTAACAAATTCGCAACATTTTCTAAAAACCTGTTTTCACTTTGTCGTTATGAGGTATTGTCTGTAGATTGATGAGGAAAAAATATATAATTTAATCCATTTGAGAGTAAGGCTGTAACGTAACAAAATGTGGAGAAAGTCAAGGGATCTGAATACTTTCCGAAGGCACTGTATATCACTGACCCATTCATGCAGCTTTAGAAGGCCCTGCCTCTCCATGTCTCCATGTGACACACTGTCAATGGAAAATGTTGTGTATGACTGAGACAGAGAGTCGCCATGGTACCCATCCAGCCCAGGCATTATTGGCCATTAGGGCAGAGACTGGAAAGAGGGCAGGTCATCCATTTGGGCAGCCCAACCTAGGTGTGCGTCCCAAATTGTACCCTATATAGTGCATTACTTTCGATCAGGGCTTATACGCAGTCCAGCCCTGTCCTGTCGGTTGTCAAAATACACTGACGAATGTGGGACAGGGTGCCAGCCAGAGTTGAGTCATCATAGGAGCCTGTACAGAAGCAAGTAAGAAGTCTCCATAAATGTTAGTTTGTTGTTTTGTTGTTATTGTTGTTGTTACAGTATATATCTAGTAATGGTTGTGGCAGTATGATCCTCTTCCACTTAATATGCCACTAAAATAGCATTTGGAAAAGATCATAACTGTTTCATATTATGTAGGCAACAGCAAAAGCTTTTACTCTGAGAATGTTCTCTTCTTATCGTGGTTATGAGACAGTGTGTGTGTCAGAGAGTAGGGTGATATGCCTCAGGCAGGGCTGTTGTCATTCTGCTTGCATAAGCCTTGTTGCATCCAGAGCCTGATCATGGCCACTGCTGTTATGATAATGTGAAATGGCCTCCGTTGGGAGTGTGACTGCATAGCTAATGTGGCCACGACGAGCAAGGTCCCTGCATCTCTCTCGCCACTTCTCTCTCTTTTTACCGCTTCCTCTAACACCCTCCCTCTCTTATATCCAACTCCTCTCCCTCCCTCCCTACCTCCCTCCCTCTTTACCCATCCCTCTCTCTCTCCCACTCTCTTTCAGATAGGGCGAGGACAGAGCAGAAAAGAGTGGAGGTGACAGCTTGTACTCTGATTATGAAGGCTTTTATGTTCCACTTAGTGCTGTGTGATTTGGGTTGTGTCTGGAGGGCTCTTGGCTAAGCTTGGAGCATTGGTCATCACTGCTCTGTTCCTCTCTCTACCCGACAGACATCAACGTTTATTAGGCCAGCTGTGGCTGCCTGGGCCTACACACACACACGCACACGAATGCACACACACATACGCATGCACGCACCCAAGTACGCACGCACACACACACACACACACACACACACACACACACACACACACACACACACACACACACACACACACACACACACACACACACACACACACTAAAGCCTCCCTGCTAGGATGCGGCTGCTGCCTGGTGGGGCAGCTTCTGGACCTCATAAACGGAATTACAGTGAGCTGCAAAAGTATTGGGACACTGAACGTGTTTTTGTTGTTTTGGCTCTGTACTTCAGCTATTTGGATTTGAAATGATACAATGACTATGAGGTGGAAGTGCAGACTGTCAGCTTGAATTATTTGAGGGTATTTTCATCCAGAAATGGCTGGTAAATAATGTATTGTGTCATTTTGGAGTCACTTTTTTTGTAAATAAGAATAGAATAAGTTGGATGCTACCATGACTACGGATAATGATGAGTGAGAAAGTTACAGACGCACAAATACCCCAAAAATGCTAACCTCCCCTGTTATTGTAAAGGTGAGAGGTTAGCATGTTCATTGCTCATTCAACAGCCAAGCCAACTCAAAAGTAATAGACCGGTTGCCAAGACATTATGGGGTATTGCAGTATTGCTGTCAGATAGGAGTGCCTCATTATAGCCTGTCTAATCTCTGAGCCTCTTCCAAGACAGGAGAAACACAATCATCTATTGACAAAAGTTTGTCTTTTGCATAATGTGGGCTGGCTGTAGCATTTACTTTTAAATGGTTTTAATAGACAATTAATTATGCACAATGCGCAACCAGTATTTGGCACACACTATAGGCAGCATAGGGCTGCCGAAAGTTGTCTGTTCTTTCAACCAATTGATTGTTCAAATTTTTTTTACCTGCATTTTTCCATATATAGACACGCCCAGTGTGTTTCAATAAAAGCAACTATGTGCATTGAGCTTGTCTGACGCTTAAAGTTTTCTGTTCGATGAAGTAAGACGAATGCCTGAAGATGGCGACAGAGATCGAAATAACCAAAAGAAGAAAATAAAACGTAACCAGACCCAACTATTCTCCTCACGCCCCTGCTGGCTTTCGCAGATTCTGCCATTATTCTCCTGAAGTTGACGGTAATAGGCCACACAAGGAGTCGGCAACCATTCCCATGTGGAATGCCAATTTATCTTACCATCTCTACTGATCTGCGTGCCAGTTATGGTTTTCATGTGCACACTCTTGTGAAACATTTTCATTTCATTTATAATAACGTCTTCATATCTCAAAATCATTGTCATGTGGTTAATCAAAATTCCATCCAAATCTAAATGAAAATGATACTAACCTAAAAAGTTTCCTAACTTCTATTGTCATTGCCAACTATGTAAAAATATTGCAGCCTACAGGTAGAAAATATCCGAATTAAAAATAAAACAAATCCTATAAATCACATTGGCTGATGGAAAAAGGACCCAATTGCCATACTTGATAAAGTAAAGATATCTTAATAGAAAATGACTCAAGTAAAAGTGAAAGTCACCCAGTAAAATACTACTTGAGTAAAAGTCTAAAAGTATTTGTAAGTCTAAAAAAGTCTAAAAGTATTTTAAATGTACTTAAGTATCAAAAGTAAATGTAAATGCTAAAATGTACTTAAGTATCAAGAGTATAAAAATAAAAAAAGATTGAAAAACAGCTGTTGGCTATGAGCTTTGATGCATTACACTAAAAGCAGTTCATTTTGCAGGTCTTCATGGAAGGAAACATCACATTTCAAGTATAAATAATTTCAAATTCCTTAAGCAAAGCAGATGGTCACATTTTCTTGTTTTTTATTTATTTACAGATAGCCAGGGGCAAGCTCCAACTCAGACATAATTTGCAAGCGAAGCTTGTGTTTGTAAGTCCCCCAGATCAGAGGCAATAGGGATAACCAGGGATGACCAAGTGTGTGAGACCTGTCCTGCTAAGCACTCAACATGTAACGAGTACTTTTGGGTGTCAGTGAAAATGAACGGAGTAAAGTACATCATTTTCTTTAGGAATGTAGTGAAGTAAAAGTGAAAGTAGTCAAAAATATTAATAGTAAAGTACAGATACCCCCAAAACTACTTAAGTAGTACTTTAAAGTAGTTTTACTTAAGTACTTTACACCACGGCTGAGTACTGGCACCTCAAAATTTCACAGTGCTTAAGCTCCTGTTCTTCTTATAGAATATTAGCTCAAAAGTATTATGGAGCTCATGCACCTAAATATAAACACCACCAGCACCCAAAATGAGTACTGGAACCTATTTCAGCCCAAGTCATGCACTGATAAGAAGTCATCAGGTAGGCCTATTTTACGACATTTCCACTGGATCAGAGCATGACATGTTTCCCTTTCATGCTGAGTGGTTATCGAAAGGGAGAGGAGCTAAAATGATTTTTCAAATACATTGAGGATCTATTGTTATTCTCAATGGATGTAAAAACAGACTTCGTTTGCTTGCTGTTTGAGGTGAAGAAAACATGACTTTGAGAAGCTCCACAGGTCATTCATTAGTGGTGGTGCGTTAAGCCAATCAGAAACACTATCAGATCTCCAGATGGGCACATTTATATGTTGTAACGTTTTTCTTCCGTTGAAGGAGAGGAGGACCAAAATGCAGCTTGGTTAGTATTCAACATGTTTAATAAGGACAATAAACGTTAACATTACAAAATACAAAACAACAAATGTGAAAAAAAAAAAAACAGTCCTATCTGGTGCATATACACAAAGACAGAAGACAACCACCCACAAAACCCAACACAAAACAAGCTACCTAAATATGGTTCCCAACGAGAGACAATGACTAACACCTGCCTCTGATTGAGAACCATATCAGGCCAAACATAGAAATAGACAAACTAGACATACAACATAGAATACCCACTCAGCTCACGTCCTGACCAACACTAAAACAAAGAAAACACAAAAGAACTATGGTCAAAACGTGACAGTACCCCCCCCCCAAGATGCGGACTCCGGACGCAAACCCTGAACCTATAGGGGAGGGTCTGGGTGGGCATCTGTCCGCGGTGGCGGCTCTGGCGCAGGACGTGGACCCCACTCCACCATTATCTTTGTCCGCTTTAGTCTCCTCCTAGGAACAGCGACCCTCGCCGCCAACCTAGGATTGTCAACCCTACTAAAGGGCCCCACTGGACTAAACAAACTCCTCTGGACTGAGGGGCAGCTCCGGACTGAGGGGCAGCTCAGGACCGAGGGGCAGCTCAGGACCGAGGGGCAGCTCAGGACCGAGGGGTAGCTCAGGACCGAGGGGTAGCTCAGGACCGAGGGGTAGCTCAGGCTGGTGACGGCTCCGGCAGCTCCTGGCTGAATGGCGGCTCCGGCTGACTGGCGGCTCCGGCGGATCCTGGCTGACTGGCGGCTCCGGCGGATCCTGGCTGACTGGCGGCTCCGGCGGCTCCTGGCTGACTGGCGGCTCCTGGCTAACTGGCGGCTCCGGCGGCTCCTGGCTGACTGGCGGCTCCCTGCAGACTGGCGGCTCTGGCGACTCCCTGCCAACTGGCGGCTCTGGCGGCTCCCTGCAGACTGGCGGCTCTGGCGGCTCCCTGCAGACTGGCGGCTCTGGCGGCTCCCTGCAGACTGGCAGCTCTGGCGGCACCCTGCAGACTCCCCCACCCCTCTCTCACTCTCCCCACCCCTCTCTCACTCTCCCCACCCCTCTCTCACTCTCCCCACCCCCTCTCACTCTCCCCACCCCTCTCTCACTCTCCCCCACCCCTCTCTCACTCTCCCCACCTCTCTTACTCTCCCCACCCCTCTCCCCACCCCTCTCTTACTCTCCCCACCCCCTCTCACTCTCCCCACCCCCTCTCACTCTCCCCCACCCCTCTCTCACTCTCCCCACCCCCTCTCACTCTCCCCCACCCCTCTCTCACTCTCCCCACCCCTCTCCACTTCTGCAGGACTTTTACTTTGGTTTGTTTCTTTCTTCCCGTCTCTCCAGTCCCTCCTGACTGAGCAGGAACAGCCAAACAGTGCCAAGCCATATGGATCAGCAGGCCCAGCCCTGTGAGGGAGTCAATTTGCATTTGTGCATGCTGTATCACAGTGTGCCTTACATCCTGGCAGGGTTACACAGGCCTGGCCCAAGGCTCTGGTACACCCACAACACCCAGAGAACACCCAGGCTCTCTGGGAACTGAAAGGCTGACCCCACAACTGCTCACGGCTCGCTCACTCTGTCTATCTCTGTCTCTCCCTCTTCTCTCACTTTCATTCTCTCGCTATCTCTCTGTTTCTCACTGAGTACGACTGCATTCACGGTAATAATTCGATATTAAACTGATTATGGCTCTAGGCCGAGTATGACATTAGTCATCTTAACACTTTATTCTGGTTATCTTCATCAGCATAAGGTCATAACTGAAGTATGCATAAGTATGTATCTTAGAAATAGTTTTCACATACAGACTATACAGACTTTCAGTATGTCTAAACCCAGAATCAAATAGGCTTCCCAAAAATAACATGGTCGCTGTGATATAGAACGTTTATTTTGAATGACGATTTTCTGCATTTACTAAAGTCCCATCAGGTAGCCTGACTTCGGGTGTATCAATTTAAACAGGATAATAATGGAAATAGTTATTCTTGCAAAGCATGTAAAAGTTCAATCAAACAATTATATTAATCTGACTATTTACAATAATAGTATTATTGTGTGCATGTAACTGTACTCACTCTGTGTCATTTTCTCTCTTTCTCTCTATCCCTCCATCTCTCTTTCTCCCTCAATCTGCCTCTCTTCGTCCCCCTTCTCGCCACCTCCCTCTCTCTACCCCTCTATCTTCCCCTCTCTCCCTCTCCCTCCATCTTCCGCTTCCCTCTCTCTTTCCTTTAACTTTCAACTGCAGTCTGATCAGTTTGCCACTGCGGCAGATTTTTTTTATGGGAGGACATTTCTGCAGATGGACAGTTTGCAGAATTCACTCCCCAGGACTATTGCCTTCTGCTAGCTGCCATTAGAATTCATAGCCTTGTCCTGTGCTCTGGGCTCTGTGTTCAGATTTTAAACAGGGTGTGGGTTCTGGAAGTGTCATTATGCCAAGACAGGCAGCGAGTGTTAGACTTTTATTTGAAGGGTACCTTCATAAGAACTTCATGCATTTCATACATTCATTATATTCAAAGGAGTGAGTGTTTTTGTTGTTTTTAGTGTGAGAAACAGCTACAGGACAAACCAGGGCAACACTTTGAAACCGGTTTAGATCTGTAGGGATTTCTTTGGCAGTGGCACATCCCATTGTAAGGCATGTGTTCTGAGAGCGGAGCAGAGCTCATATTCTCCAACACCTCTACTCCTGCTATCAGAGAGGGCAAGTGGAAGGTCTGCTCTAATGAATTTGCCTTTTCCCCCTGGAGAACCCAACTGAACCACAGCCTCCCAACTAGAATACAGCTACAGAAATTCATCATATCTTACATGGTGTTTCTTTACAGCCCATTAGCCTCTACCCTGTCCGTCTGTGTATTGTCCACGGATGCACTGTCTGAACCACAGTAGGTCCAGGAATAGGAAAATGGATGTGTCAAAAATTCTCCCAATTTAAAAAAATGTTTTACAGAAATCCCAGTTTGAATATTCCCAGAATCAGTGTGGGATAAGCAGGAAATCCAGAATCCTTCAACCAGGATATCTGAAAAAAATCCTAATATGTGTTTATTTAACACTCAATAAAAACAGCTTCAGTGAAAATGAGCTGTGTAGAACGATTTTTTTTTTTTTTTTAGCTTTTAAGGACATCATCCTCCTTAAAAACATGACAAATATTTATGATTTGTTAATGCTGTCCTTGTGATGTGATTATGAATGTAATTGGACTATAGTGGAAGTAGCAGTGGAAGATTTAGGTAGAATTCTAAATGATATTATCAAGCTTTTCGGGTTTGCACTCAACAGTGTATTGTTAATCACTGGGTGCATTTGTTGCAGCTGTGAGTTTGGGCGGAGGAACACTGAAGGGTCCACCCTAATGGGGAACAGGGTGCAATGAAAAGTGCACTACTTTTGACCAGACCTAGTGGGGAGCCATTTGAGCTGCAGACAACATAGCTTCTAAAGTAGGCAGGCAGGCACTGTTAAAGTCAGTGGCTGGACACGCACGCACGCACGCACGCGCACACACACACACACACACACACACACACACACACACACACACACACACACACACACACACACACACACACACACACACACACACACACACACACACACACACACACTGCTTAGTAGGATGGCGATCAGGCACATCATGTACTGTACAGTACTGTATGTGCCATGAACTAATATCAAAGGTATAGACAGCTACATGTGGTATCGTCTTGAATGATTGATGAACCTGCTTGTGAGGCTGGGGTTCCCCTTCTAACTAATACAAATGGGATCTCTTCTGTTCTTTTTCTCTCGCTTTCAGTTTTTCCCCTACGGAGATGCTTCAAAGTTTGCCCAGCATGCATTCAGGACCTTTGATAAGAACGGGGACGGCACCATCGATTTCAGAGAGTTCATCTGTGCCCTGTCTATCACGTCTCGAGGCAGCTTCGAACAGAAACTCAACTGGGCCTTCAACATGTACGACCTGGATGGAGATGGCAAGATCACACGAGTGGAGATGCTGGAGATCATTGAGGTAGAGTTCAGCCCGTACAGATTAAGCTTGAATCATAATCTGTGTCCCAAATGGCATCTTATTCACTACGTAGTACACCACTTTTAATCAGGGCCCATAGGCCCATCAGGGCCCACTCAATAGGGAATATGGTACCGTTTAGGATGCAACCAAATCTCTATGGTTCAGCTATTCATTGTCATATGAGTTTAAGGTGTTGAAATATTAGTCATGGTTACAGGGTCTTTCTCAAAAAATTCCTTTTGTTCTGCACTTTAGATTTGACTCTACACAATCTGAATTTTTACATTTCCTCCTTTTGCCCTTTATGCCCTTGTACAGTAGGTGCCTTGAATACAAATCAGGTTGGGTTTTTCGGAGAACGTGTTTGACCTATAAATGTCTCTACTTTGATGATTGAACTACAATTTCTCCTCCTCTGTGAAGGCCATCTACAAGATGGTGGGGACTGTGATCATGATGAAGATGAACGAGGACGGCCTGACGCCCGAGCAGCGAGTGGACAAGATCTTCAGCAAGATGGACAAGAACAACGACGACCAGATATCACTGGACGAGTTCAAAGAGGCAGCAAAGAGCGACCCTTCCATTGTATTACTCCTGCAGTGTGACCTGCAGAAATAGAGGAGAAGGAGAGCTTGAGAACCGCCACAGACTGCACAGAAGATTCATGTTCCATTCAGTTTGCAGCTATTTCCACTGAAAAAAAATATGCTTGGACTACCTTTCAATGGATCCGCTTCTTGATGTTTGAAACACTTGTGTGCATGAGAATGTTATTTGCTAGAAACAATTTATACGTACATATACACACACATAACGAGCTACACACACCCCACAAGATACAAACAAACTGCACACTCACTACATATTCACAATACACACAAATATACAGATATATAAAATATTATATTTCAATTATTTAAAATCAACTGCCAAAATGTGAAGTGTGCAAAGTATTTTCCATACACTCATTCCACTGGAGCTTGAGCATCAGTGATGTGCTATGTTGAATTACGCTACAACTTATTATTCTGAGTTTACTGACGCTAGCTACGTGTTTCATATATTGAGCAATGTCAACCAAGTCAAATTCCTATGGTAACGTAACTGTTTCTGACAAACCAAGTATCTATTCTTCTAAAAGATTAGATTTGGATAGATAAAGAGATGGATTAGTAGCCTATTCATCACAAACGTTTTCCTTCCAAATGTGCTTGTACTGTTGGTGAATATAAATAGGGTTCATTTGCATGCCTTTAGGTTTTGCCTTAAAAATAATCCCCTTATTTTGCATCCTATAAGAATAACGAAGACAAAGCTTGTCAACGAAATGCCGTTCAACAGTTAAACATCCAATATTTGAATATGAAAAGCATATGACAGTATAAGTCACAAGTATTGATGAATGGGATGTATTGTTTGTGATTTGTCAAGACATTATTTTTGTGGGAGCATGTTCCTTGTAGATAATGATAGTTCATAATAATAATAGTCAACATACCCCTATTTAAAATCTACCATCTCATGAGAACCATTTTGAATGAGGAGATATTGAATGTGGCATATTTAATGACAAAACCAAAAGTCTGTATGAATACAAGAAAAATATTTGGCTGAATTGGACCGAAAGAAATGAAATACATTGAAATAAAACCACCTCATCAGTATTGTTGGAGGAAGTATAGCTTATGAGGCATAACTAATGAGAGGCAATGTAACATCTATCTGAAAATTAGCTCAGCCCAATAACAATGTAGAGGTTTTAAGTGCATTTCATCCTACATATTATTGTTCCACTTAGTTTTGGTCTATGTCATCACACCATCTCTTCAATGAAGATACAGGTTGCATATCAATGTGCTGAATTCAATGAAGTTCCTGTCATGAGTTTATTAATACCACTCATAGATATAAAGAGGAAATGATCTAAGGCCAGAGCGACATTGTGTTAGACATTGATTGATATGATCTCATATTGTTTGTCTCTTTCAGTTTAAAAAAGGAGTGTAAAAAAAGGAGCAATGTGTTGAAAGAACAAAGTGAATGCCATTCTTTATGAACCAAGCCAAGAGGACAAAAACACTTCATGTTTTGGTAGGCTATACAGTTTGCCCAATGTGTACCCAACGACGCGCTCCTCTTTATTGATCAACTTTTTGTACTTTTTTATTCCCCTCACTGAAGCATACACACTGTATAGTAGCTCCTTTTCAGGTGCAGTGTATCCTGTCCTCCCATTAAGACAACTGCTTAGAAATAGCCCGAGACCCCCTGGCCTGGTCCCAGATCGGTTTGTGCCATCTTGTCACGGCGCGACATAGGAGTTGGCAAGACAGCACAAACAGATTCGGCAGCAGCCTATTAGACCCCAGTTTGACTGGAAATATGAAGTAATTCACCTGTACACCTTCGTTGTCCCGGTACTGTGGATCTGTCTCCGTACGATGGTCACACGCAATCTCACAGACAGCTCTGGCCCGATTTGTACAAAACTTGGGTGAATAATGCGTCTTGCCATTGAGATCCAGCGTTTACTAAATTACACCGATTGGCACAAGGCAGGCGCTATAGTAATTAACAGAAATGTGTTTGTCACACGATCCCAATCGGCCCAAGGGAGGGCGCTGTATCATTGGTGGGGGAGGACATGTTTACTGTTGCCTTGTTGAAAGATTGCAGACACTGCTTATAGAAATCACTAGTTGCAATTTGTAACTAACTACCCATTTTGTTTCACATGTCATCTGCACATTTTGGGAGGAGTTATTTGATTAATTTATTTTCAAATTGACTGCGATAGGAAGACCAAGTCCACCATCATTCCTCAATAAATTAGGCTGACCGTCTGGAAATCTGAAACTTCACATGAACATCTTCGCCCAGAAATGCTTGTACTTAAAACTATTATTAATCCGATACCAAATGTAAGCAAAGGCAACAGTGTCAATTGAAGGATTATTTTGTACATGTAGCATGTATTGTGTCCCTGATAACATGGCTGCACTACTCGTGTTGTGATTTAAACTAATAAAATAACTATGGTCTGTTTTCTGAATGTGTACTGCATATAGCCACCAGATGTCACTTGTGTTAAGTGATATTAGAATACGCAGGCAAACCAATGGTAGAGATTGTCCTCTTGTTGATGTCTTGGATATAGATTTACCAACTCCCAGAACATCTGTTCTCTAAATACAAGCTGAACTATCCCCATGACAAATATGGTGTTAGCTGAGACAAAATAAAAACAGGCTGTTATACTGTGAAATACTGACTGCAAAGATCCCCGGTACAGGATAGTGTGAAAGACTGTGTGTGAATATAATATACAATAGAACTGCAGGCAGTCGTGTGTGCCTGTATGCAACGATTGTGACCTATACCTCTACTTTGACCTGGAACTCGTTACCTTTTCACCAAGAGTGCTATAACAGATGTGCATTCACGCAAGACGTATGGCCAGCAGCTTTAATAAAAAAGGACAGTTTTACCAAAATACATTTATTTGACAGAATCTGAAATCTAAAAGTGAATTTGTATGAATAGATTTGATGCATACATTTTGTGGAAGATTTTTCAAAGATGGTATGTGTTCAATATGCACCACAGAAACAAAGTTAAAAATAAATGTAAAAAAAATAAAAACAGGCCTGCCAAACGCAATGAAATATAACAAAAGTAGAAAAGACCTGCGTGCTAAATTTTGCGACAAACAACTTCACACTTGTCGAAATGCACATTCTGTACTAGGGAAGGACAATGGGGAAGAGGGGGAAAAAGGCGAGTCTATTTTGGGGGATCTGTGTTGATGCCGTATTTCTCCTTCAGAAGCTTCAGCTGCTCCTCTTTCTTCTTGGTGTCCATCTTCTGGAACGCCTGAGAGAGAAAGAGTGACATGGAAACCATGAATTATACACGCTCAAGAGCAAAACTATACATTGTTTTTTTTCTTCCACAAATCAGACAGGCAGACTTGTCCGGCAAACATTTACCTAGCGCCTTAATGGTAGAGTCAGTGATGTACACAGTAAACCGCAATATCGGGCCAACTTCCACAACAACGAGCAGTGAAACTACAACAGCGTGAGGAGAGCGTACCGTCATACCCCCGTCAACGTGGTTTTCAGGGTGCTGCACTGGGAGCGTGACGAGATGTGGCCACAAACGTCAGTGACGCAATAGCTGCGATTTTCTCTGGTTAACAGTAAACATTAAACTTTTCTCAAAGCAAAACTTTTACAGGTAAGTAACCTGGTTTAAAAATATATGTATTTAGTAGGAAAATGGCAACTCACCCTGGCCTGCACACTGAAACTTTCAACATTTTAGGCGTGTATTTAAAACAAGACAAAGTGCATTCTACATTGGATGATCTAGCTAGCTCTATTGATCACTTCACTTGCTTAACTCCCAATTTCATTGGACATTAGATACAATTACACCACGCTCAACCCTACCCTCCCCGAGACGCCGGCAAGGCTCCGCCCCAAAAGGGATTTTCCAAGGGCCATTTTCCTATTTAGTTGTACTATTAGAGATTTGTGAATTCATATTTGCTATTGTGTTTCTGTGAAGCTACATCTCGCAATGCTCTGGCTGCCAAGAAAAATAGACTAAAAGGGCAAAACTACTTCAAGCTAGCTTTGGTTCGCAGACATGCTGCCTTTTGCGTGCGGTATATCATGTCTCATAGATCAGCGCGAGTTGTTAAAACTGCGGCTCACGTTACGGAGATGGTACGCTGCAACTTTGGTCATAACAAGTGCGAAGAGCGAGGCCAAACTTCTCCGATGTATTGGTACCGCAGCTTCACATTGCAGAGTGAAGTGCAGTAACGCACCCATGCAGATCCTCTCTGTGAGTGCATCATCTTGCATCGCTTGTCTGCAATATCTGTGGTTCATCCTGTTGCTCGTGGCACATCAAATTGCTTTGTCTCAGTTTAAATAAAATTATCACAGAGCTGGACTCTTCCGCCAGACACCTACAGGGTCAAATGTAATGTACCAGCATTGACTACACTGTTTGTTCAGTATAATTTCTCCATCTACAAAGTGATGAAAGTTATTAATCCCTACCAGATACCCCTTGAGATGATTTATCAACAGTGGTAAGAGACTTTGCCAAGTCCTTGATAGAATAGATCATACATAGATCTACGTACCCTGTTTGCATTGTAGTATAAAACTACAAGATATCTGTTACAGACGTTGAATCCAGACAGGTGATCGCAGGCGTTCTTGGCATCAAAGATGTCCTCGTAGACCACGTAAGCTGTCCCTCTTGATTCCGGTGTGTTTCCACTGACAACAGGGCACAACAAGACATAGAAGACAAGGATGAGACTTTGTGGTTGAACACCTGCCACAGTTCTGCAGACTACATACGAGAAGATTATACCTAGAATTGGGCTGATCCCACCCAGAGCCAATCTTCAACTTACGTTCGAATCTGTCGTATTGGTCCATATTTCCCAAAGATGTCGTACATTTCCTCAGCTGTGATCTTGTATGGTAGATTTCTAATGTAGAGTATTCTGTTGACTTCAGGTGGTAATCGAATCTGCAAAGAAAACAGAATTCATAACTGATAAGCTCCATTTAAGCCATGTTTCCATTGGCACTTAGAAATCACCCCAGGTTGGGCTGGCTCAAATTGCATTTCCACTGCCTCCAGAAATAAAATATGTTATGTTGAAAGATAGCCAATATGTGACTGCAGCTGGCTTTGCTAATATTGCTAGCTAGCAAGATATTGGAGAATTGAATTCACCCTCACCAGGAGAGCAAAGAAAGAACGAGCTAGCGAGGGAAAGAGATTGGAGGGACAGTCAGGCTTGTCGGCCACCAGTCAGATAGAACTGTCGATCTGTAATCAAAAGATGTAGGCTATCGCAATGCTGTATTTCTTGGCTTGCAATGCCTTGCGCAAGTTCACTAAAGTAGGGGCTATCAATGAGTAGGCTGAGCTATTCTACACGCAACAGACCTAAGATCAAACACACACTAGCGTTCTTCATAGTAAAGAGAAAGCGGAGCAGGCGAGGGAGAGAGGATCAGGCCAGGCAGTCAGAACCGTGCACATAAACAATATCTTGGTAATCTGTATTTAGCAACGCTTTGTAAATTTACCAAAAGTATATATTAGACTATCAATGAGAATGGCTAAGCTATTCTTCATAGTGCCAGTGAATTGAAGTTGAACATTGCCACATGCATCAGTTTAATTAGGCCTAAATGTGCAATAAAAAGTATTGCCTATAGCTTATTTAATGAAAGACTGGATGGCTGTTGATGTCCTAGGTCAGGGCTCACCAATCCTGTTCCTGGAGAGTTACCTTACTGTAAGTTTTCACTCCAACCCAAGTTGTAACTAACCCGATTCAGTTTATCAACCAGCTAATTGTTGAATCAGATGCGCTAGATTAGGGTTGGAGTGAAAACCTACAGGATGGAAGCTCTCCACGAACAGGGTTGGAGAGCAATGCCCTAGGCAATATATCACAAAGCAGCATCCCCGCTAAACTAGTTGGAAATGGCAAGTTCACTTTCTCGTCCATAAACATAGTCAAGCGCAAATGCGATTCAGCAGCTCAAATCAGCAGGATGTGGGGGCATTGTTATCAGGAAGGACATCTACCATGGATGGATTGCTAAATGATTATGAGCACACTTCATCAATGTAAATAGTATGGGAGAACTATACATTAGGCGGCCAAGCACGAGCTATCAGTGTAGCCTATTATCATCTAGACATGACTTTGAAATATCTTCACGCCGACAATAACCTCCAGGCTTCTGTCGGTCAATTCAATTTGAAGAAAAATCATTACAAGGGGCATTTTGGAAAAACAAATCCTGTGTGAATCATCCTCTGGAATAACACACATGCTTGGATAATAATTACAGAACCAACATCTCTGGTAATGCCTGCCTGAACAAGGCTATAACATGGAAAAGAATAGGCTTATCAGCGTAGAGTGCACACATCATCCAATGGGATCCATCAAGGCTTCACACAGCAGAAATATCACTAATATTCTAGTTCACACATCACCTTCTATATTCAAACAAAAATAGGCCTTTTATGGGCAAATGGGCAGAATCATGCTCATGTCATTCCACTAGAACGCAAATAGAGTCTTCCTAGTAGGACTCCATAATGAGATGGTGTATTGTGTGTACATTGTTTCAGCGCTCTTAGGGAGTAGAGCCAGAGTTGACTCCTACGACTCCAATCACAAGGGTCAGTGTCATGCACCACTAGTTATGTATTTAACTAGGTTACTTAAGAACAAACTCCAATTTACAATGACGGCCTACCCCGGACGATGCTGGGCCAATTGTGCGCTGCCCTATGGGACTCCCAATCACGGCCACTTGTGATACTGTCTGGAATCGAACCAGGGTCTGTAGTGACGCCTCTAGCACGGAGATTCAGTGCCTTAGACTGCTGTGGCGCATCCAGCAGTGATCAGCTTGATGGTAGCATAATAAATTCGTCACCAGCCCGAATTCTAATTGAGCTGGCACCAGTTGCGCAGGCCTGAGTTTCCCTCGACCCAGCTCGAATTTGAGAATTACATTCTCTACATTACAACTCTAATTTGGCCCTAATTTTAAGTGCCGGTGCAAACGGGGCTTTTTAAAAATAAAAAAAAATCAAGTAAAATAAATATCAACAACTGTGCCAAGTTATAAACAGTAATGTCAACGTTACTAACGTTAGTTACGCAGTTGAAAGCAAGCTACTACTAGCTCACTCGCAGTTCTAGCTCGAGACTTTCTAGCTCGAGACTTCAGTAAAAATGGCAAGTTATCATTTCCCTACAAAAAATACATTTAAGTTGTGTTTTATAGTTAATGTCTTAATAAAATTCCAATTAATCGATGAAGCCACCCGCCGGTATTTAGTTTCTTAACATTAACGTGGCTAGCTAACGTCGTTAGCGAGCTAGCTGACAGTACGCGTCGTCAGCCATCCAGGTACCACGCTAGTTCTGTATTTCTAGACAGAAAACCTGACTCAGTTGATTGTAGCTATCATTTGAACACAAAAAAACATGACAAATGTGAACTTACATTAGCTCGTTTAGCTGCTTGCATAGCCATAGTTGTATATTTTCCGTACAAAAATCTAAGAACAAAAATTGCGTAAAGCTTTGGCCGTCGACACAACACGGACAGACGCAGCTTATTTCCGTTTCCAGACAATTTTGCTTCTTCTTCTTCTATGGTATAATGGCGTTCGCAACAATTACATGTGCATTCCGCCACCTACTGTGCTGGTGAATAATAAGGATCCCAAAAAGGAAAACATTTGGGTAAAAATAAATCAAATATGATACAAACTACCAAAAAATGTATTAACAAAACAAAATGAACCTTATTTTCTGTAAAAAAAATCTAATTCTAATCAGGCTCAGAAGCCTCCTGTGAGGGCAGAACATTTCCCAGCGACAATAGTCCTTTTTGTGTTTCTACCATGAAGTCTTGGAGCCCCACAAACTTTTTGGCTGCAGATATAATGATATCCAGCTTCTTGGACTTCAGCTTCTTAGACACTTGTGCTGTACAATTAATCACTGTGGCTATAAATTCCACAAAATCCACCTTCTTCACAATTAGGGTATCCAGATCACTTGATTCACAGTGTGTGTGAGTGTGTAGGGCCCTGTGAGTGTGCATAGAGACAGTCCAAAAACTGAAATAAAAGGTCAATAAACATACAAGGTTAACTCAGATAGTCTGTGTAGCTATTTACTATCAGTCGTATTGATTGGGGATATAAGCTGTTCTAGAGCCTGTTGGTGTCAGACTTGATGCACCGGTACTTCTTGCCATGCGGCAGCAGACAAAATAGTCTATGGCTTGGGTGGTTAAGGTCTTTAACGATTTTCAGCGCCTGATATAGAGGTCCTGGATGGCAGAGCTCGGCCCCAGTGATGTACTGGGCTGTCTGCACTGTAGCGCCATTCCCGCTCTGTAGCCCCATGCGATTAAGGGCGGTGCTATTGCCATACCAAGCACTGATGCAGCCAGTCAATATGCTCTCAATGGTACAGCTGTAGAACCTTTTGAGGATTTGAGGGTCCATGCCAAAAATGTTCAACCTCCTAAGGGGGAGCCTTTCTTCATGACTGTTGCGTGTGGACCATTTTAAGTCTTTAGTGATTTGGAGGCAGAGGAACTTGAAGCTATCTCAAATCAAATCAAGGTTTATTTGTCATGTGCGCCGAATACAACAGGTGTAGAAATTACAGTGAAATGCTTACTTACAGGCTCTAACCAACAGTGCAATTTCAAACAAAAAGGTGTTAGGTGAACAATAGGTAAGTAAAGAAATAAAAACAACAGTAAAAAACAGTGAAAAATAACAGTAGCGGGGCTATATACAGTAGCGAGGCTATAAAAGTAGCGAGGCTACATACATACCAGTTAGTCAGGCTGATTGAGGTAGCATGTACATGTAGATATGGCTAAGGTGACTATGTATACAGTGGGGCAAAACAAGTATTTAGTCAACCACCAATTGTGCACGTTCTCCCTCTTAAAAAGATGAGAGAGGCCTGTAATTTTCATAATTAGGTACACTTCAACTATGACAGACAAAATTAGAAAAAAAATTCTCCAGAAAATCACATTGTAGGATTTTTAATGAATTTATTTGCAAATTATGGTGGAAAATAAGTATTTGGTCAATAACAAAAGTGTATCTCAAAACTTTGTTATATACCCTTTGTTGGCAATGACAGAGGTCAAACGTTTTCACAAGTTTTTCACACACTGTTGCTGGTATTTATTTTGGCCCATTCCTCCATGCAGATCTCCTCTAGAGCAGTGATGTTTTGGGGCTGTTGCTGGGCAACATGGACTTTCAACTCCCTCCAAAGATTTTCTATGGGTTTAAGATCTGGAGACTGGCTAGGCCACTCCAGGACCTTGAAATGCTTCTTACGAAGCCACTCCTTTGTTTCCCGGGCGGTGTGTTTGGGATCATTGTCATGCTGAAAGACCCAGCCACGTTTCATCTTCAATGCCCTTGCTGATGGAAGGAGGTTTTCATTCATTCTTTGCTTTACACGGATCAGTCGTCCTGGTCCCTTTCCAGAAAAACAGCCCCAAAGCATGATGTTTCCACCCCCATGCTTCACAGTAGGTATGGTGTTCTTTGGATGCAACTCAGCATTCTTTGTCCTCCAAACACGACGAGTTGAGTTTTTACCAAAAAGTTATATTTTGGTTTCATCTGACCATATGACATTCTCCCAATCTTCTTCTGGATCATCCAAATCCTCTCTAGCAAACTTCAGACGGGCCTGGACATGTACTGGCTTAAGCAGGGGGACACGTCTGGCACTGCAGGATTTGAGTCCCTGGCGGCGTAGTGTGTTACTGATGGTAGGCTTTGTTACTTTGGTCTCAGCTCTCTGCAGGTCATTCACTAGGTCCCCCCGTGTGGTTCTGGGATTTTTGCTCACCGTTCTTGTGATCATTTTGACCCCACGGGGTGAGATCTTGCGTGGAGCCCCAGATCGAGGGAGATTATCAGTGGTCTTGTATGTCTTCCATTTCCTAATAATTGCTCCCACAGTTGATTTCTTCAAACCAAGCTGCTTACCTATTGCAGATTCAGTCTTCCCAGCCTGGTGCAGGTCTACAATTTTGTTTCTAGTGTCCTTTGACAGCTCTTTGGTCTTGGCCATAGTGGAGTTTGGAGTGTGACTGTTTGAGATTGTGGACAGGTGTTTTTTATACCGATAACAAGTTCAAACAGGTGCAATTAATACAGGTAACGAGTGGAGGACAGAGGAGCCTCTTAAAGAAGGTCTGTGAGAGCCAGAAATCTTGCTTGTTTGTAGGTGACCAAATACTTATTTTCCACCATAATTTGCAAATAAATTCATTAAAAAACCTACAATGTGATTTTCTGGATTTTTTTTCTCATTTTGTCAGTCACAGTTGAAGTGTACCTATGATGAAAATTACAGGCCTCTCTCATCGTTTTAAGTGGGAGAACTTGCACAATTGGTGGCTGACTAAATACTTTTTTGCCCCACTGTATATGATAAACAGAGAGTAGCATTAGCTACCTGCTCCACTGCCGCCCCGTCGATGTGGACGGGGGCGTGCTCACCCCCACTGTTTCCTGTAGTCCACGATCAACTCCTTGATCTTGCTGACATTGAGGGAGAGGTTGTTGCTCCATCACCACACTGCCAGGTCACAGACATCCCCCCTTTAGGCCTGGTCAGGCCTTCCACCGTTGAGTTGTCTGTTCAAGAAAGATTTGGGGAAACTTGTCATTCAGTACAAACCGTCACACAACGTAGCAAACATTTCATCGAACTGAATGCACCCCAGTTCAATTTAGGTTCCAAGCTCCCCCAGGATCCACACATTCAGTGTTCACAGATCCCAAAGGACTGAATGGACCTAAACATTACAGACAGTTCCACAATCCATAGGCCAGTTGGAGCATACAACTATCTGCTCTCACATATTCTATTCTTCAGATCTGTAAATTGAAATGGAATGAAGTCAGAAAGAGTCCTTTGACAACCATGTTGTCCTTCTAAACCCATATTAACTATTACATCTTCACAGTCTGCTGTAGAATGAATGGTCTGACATGTCTGATGTGTGTGTTGTTGTTTTGTTCTCTGTATAGAAGAATCCTCTGCTATTGAGCTGCAGGTCCTCAGGAATGATCCCTTGTTCCTCACTAATTCTCCCTGAGCTGGACCAAGACATTGAATCGTCTGTAGCTTTACTGTTTGAGTAAGAGAGGATTATAAATGTTTTACAATGTTGATAATAGCCCATAAGGTGCTGGAAGATGTATTGATACACGAGTCTTCTTGTTTTTTAGCGTGATCTAATAATGTACGTTTTTCTTTGCTGTCCCATTGTGAATGAAGTCAGCAGAGATTTTTTTATTTATCACTATTTTTTTATTGCCTAAACAGATTTCTAAATGAGCACAATGCTTTTTCTTCTTTAAAAAAAATATATATTTTTTAAACTGTTTTTAAATAAATGATTTAAAAAGCACATGTCAGATTTATTGTCAGTCACAACTGTGTGTTTCTTTTTTTACTATAGGCCTACACATCCACAATGTATGGTATAGCATGACCCGTATTTCATTTCTTTCAACCTAGTCAGCAGCACTTAGTTTTTCCCATG
>NC_088419.1:37540603-37545603 GCF_034236695.1 Oncorhynchus nerka | reverse complement strand
CAGCCTCAGCCAGCCCGGGCCAGACAGAGACTTACAGTACGTGTTCATTCAGACAATACAATATATAGAGAGAGACTGTAGCTATCTTCCATAGTTGGATGGGGGGGAAAAACAAGGTCGTTTTGTACTTCAAGAGCTGTGGACCTAACCTTTGTGTTGTAATCTTGGATGTTAATCAAGGCTTTGTTTACCAGTTTATAGTCTGTTATCTCTTCAAGCTCACCCGAATTCTTCCACATTTCATGTCAATGATCAAATGACAAATTGATGTTAAATAATATCATGTCTGCTATTTAGCAGCAGCTTTTATCAAAAGCGACTTACAGTCAGACGTGCAAACATTTTGAGTACAGATGGTCCAGGGAATCGAAACCAGTATGTATCCTGGTGTTGCAAGCACCATGCTTTACCAGCCGAGCTACAGAGGACCACCCAAGAAAGGTGGTGAGAGCAAATATAATTGTCTTGACAGCTGACCTGTCACCAGATCTTCCTAGAGTCCTCCTCCACTCAGGGCATGTTTAAACAAAAGCCTCTCCACTTGATGCTATTTACTCCCCAGACGTAGGCTAGAGAGATTGATGCCTGTGTCTTCGGTGTCACCTCATCAAGGCACCCCCCTGAACCAGCGGGCTGGAATTGCATTTGGTGCCACAGACAGTGTGTGTGTGTGTGTGTGTGTGTGTGTGCGTGTGTGTGTGTGTGTGTGTGTGTTTGTGTGTGTGTGTGTGCGTGCGTTGTTGTTAAGGCTCGGGGGGGGGGGGGGGCGGGGGTCGATCCTGGGGCGGCCCTGTTTTAAAAAATAACAGCTGATTGGTTCGTTTTGGCAGTTGGTTGTTCAGTAGCCTACAACTGTACAGTGACTTTACACTGATAGAAAACCCGACTAATGTGGATATGCTGTATCTTCCAGTTTCAACTAAGATGATTACGAGCACAAGAGAAGCAAAGATATTGTTTTTGTCGTTACTACAACTGTGCTACTAGCCTGGGCTCTGCTGTCATATTCCATCTCTCCTGTCAGGTTGGGGTGGCAGGCAGCCTAGTGGTTAGAGCGTTAGAGCGTTGGACTCGTAACCGGAAGGTGACAAGAACGAATCCCTGAGCTGACAAGGTACAAATCTGTTGTTCTGCCCCAGAACAAGGCAGTTAACCCACCGTTCCGAGGCTGTCATTGAAAATAAGAATTTGTTCTTAACTGACTTGCCTAGTTAAATAAAGAAGGTTGGATGGGGAGCGTTGCTGCAACTATTTTCAGGTCTCTCCAGAGATGTTCGATTGGGTTCAAGTCCAGGCTCTGGCTGGACTCAAGGACATTTAGAGACTTGTACTGAAGCTAGGACTTTGCTCCTTTCATCTTTCCTTCAATCCTGACTAGTCTCCAAGTCCCTGCCACTGACAAACATCCCCACAGCATGATACTGCCACCTCCATGCTTCACCGTAGGGATGATGCCAGGTTTCTTCAGACGTGACGCTTGGCATTCAGGCCAAAGAGTTCAATCAGATAATCTAGTTTCTCATGGTCTGTGAGTCTTTGGGTGGCTTTTGGCAAACTCCAAGTGGGCTGTCATGTGCCTTTTACTGAGGAGTGGCTTCCGTCTGGCCCCTCTACCACAAAGGCTTGTTTGATAGAGTGCTCCAGAGATGGTTGTACTTCAGGAAGGCTCTCCCATCTCCACAGAGGAACTCTAGAGCTCTGCCAGAGTGACCATCGGGTTCTTGATCACCTCCCTGACTAAGGCCCTTCTCCCCTGATTGCTCAGTTTGGCCGGGCAGCCAGCTCTAGGAAGAGTGTTGGTGGTTCATTTAAGAATGATGGCCACTGTGTTCTTGGGGACCTTCAATGCTGCAGATATTTTTTGGTACCCTTCCCCAGATCTGTGCCTCGACACAATCCTGTCTCGGAGCACTACGAACAATTCCTTCGACCTCTTGGCTTGGTTTTTGCTCTGACATGCACTGTCAACTGTCGGACCTTATATAGACAGGCGTGTGCTATTTCAAATCTTGTCCAATCAGTTGAATTTACCACAGGTGGACTCCGATCAAGTTGTGGAAACATCTCAAGGATAATCAATGGAAACAGGATGCACCTGAGCTCCATTTCGAGTCTCATAGCAAAGGGTCGAATACTTATGTAAATAATGTATTTCTGTTTTTTATTTTGAATACATTTGCAAACATTTCTAAAAAACTGTTTTCGCTTTGTCATTATGGGGTATTGTGTGTAGATCGCCAATTTAAAAATAAATCTATTTCAGAATAAGGCATGTAACAAAATGTGGAAACAGTCAATGGGTCTGAATACTTTCCGAAGGCACTGTAATGTGATTCACTTGAAACCAGGCAGCCTATAGTGTGAAAGCTGTGGAGGAAGAGGTAAAGCCGTGGAGGGGGACGGCTGTGTCTGGGTGTAGTAATGAGAATCACTGTCGCCCACACCACCCACACATGTGCATGCATGCTTGCACTCACTCACGTTCCCGCACACACTGGGAAGACGATGCTAGCTATTTAAGAGTCTGGCGCCATTAGAACAACCTCAAACAGGGTCTACTGTTTGTCTGCTACAGCCCTGCTCTGTGAAGTAATACATGAGACAGAAAGAGAGAGAGAGGGGTTGGATGACGGATGAATGAACGGAGGGAAGGAGAGAGACAGAGAGGAGGGTCGAATAAGGAAGGATAGAGATTGAGATTGAGAGAGAGAGAGAGAGAGAGAGAGAGAGAGAGACAGGGCAACAAAAACAGTGGGAGAGAAATAGAGAAGTAGGCCGGCTAAGGCATCACACATGCCTACAATTCCACTGATCATATCAGATGTGTGCAGTTGAGGTTCTAAAGTACTTTCTCCTATGTGACAGTGTGTGGCTCAGATGTCAGACAAGCCATTGGTATGCTGGGTAACTACCCTGGTCTCAGAGGGTTTGGATCCAGTTCTGCATCACAGGACTGAGTGTCATTTCTGGTTCACTGCAGCAAGTCACTGCACTGACTAGTCACATGTGTTCTGATTCGATTCCCAAAATGGGGAAGCAGGGAAGATGGTGTGGAACCAACCAACGGGACATGAAGGGAAGAGATGGCTTCTGTCTGTTAAATATTAAGGATTAATCCTTCACCTTAGCTCTGGTTGGCTCTGCTCCCTACAGCACACAATAGGACAGGTTCTCTCTCTCTCTCTCTCTCTCTCTCTCTCTCTCTCTCTCTCTCTCTCTCTCTCTCTCTCTCTCTCTCCTGTCTCTCTCCTGTCTCTCTTTTCTCTCTCCTCTCTCTATATACAGTGCCAGAGAGAGAGAGAGAGAGAGAGTGAGAAAGCAAGAGAGAAAGCGAGAGAGAAAGCGAGAGGAAGAGAAAGATTGAGCGAGAGAGAGAGAGAGAGAGCAACAAAGACAGTGAGAGAGAAATAGAGAAATGGGGCGGTTGAAACTCCTACATTTCCACTGATAACATCAGATCTGCAGTAGTTGATGTGTTACATTTATATTAATTATGAAGAAAAAAGTGTGAAAATGTATACTATTGTAAATCACTCTGAATAAGAGTTTCTGCTAAATGACTCAAATGTAAAAATGTAACAAACAAATCTGTGCATACATGAATCTAGAACTAATCACAGGCTACACATCTAATCAAGGTGTAAATTAAAGCCCGTTTTTGTGCTATATGTTGACATCGGCACATACAATATTCTCTCTGTTAAATATTTCTGATTTGGCGTGTTATCGTTTTATTACATTTCTTTTCCAATACCCATCAATTCTGAGAACATAAAGTCTTATTATTTGGTCTAAAAGTGAAATACTTCCTTCGTAAATCCACTGGTTGGTAGTGAGCTGATGGGGGTCTATGGTGAGCAGCTTTTGTGCGGGTGGGATTGCCATGTCTAGAGCTGGCGCTCAGTAATTGCCTAGGCTTTATGCAGATGAGGTTGAGTGCAATCTCTCACTCCCTCTCCCTCCCTCCATCCCTCACCCTCTCTCACAAACTGACTCTCTCTCTCTCTCGCTCGCTCTCTCTCTCTCACTCACTCACAACCCACCTCACTCCCACTCTCTCTATGTCTGTCTCTCTGTCTCTATTTCTCTCCCACTCTCTCTCTATCTGTTTTAATTTTTTTTGCCAGGCCATCATTGTAAATAAGAATTTGTTCTCAATTGACTCGCCTGGATAAATATCTCTCTCTCCCTTTTTCTATCTCGCTCTCCACCTCCCTCCCTCTCCCCCGGTTGATGCATGACTCATATGGACTGAGCCTGCGAGTGGTATAATTCTGGTCCTGACAGGTAGCACTCACTAAAACGCTGGGAAGGGAGCCAAGAGCTGGTAGCAGGCGAGGCGAGGCGAGGCGAGGTGAGGTGAGGCGGGGGCATAGTGCTGCAGAATGGCCTCTCAATGTGGAAAGTGAGGACAGCCTGCCTAGGCATTGAGACAGAGTCACTCCACACACCTAGCATTTGCGTTGCCTTTTGTGAGAGCTACTTGCAACAGGCTTTTATTCCATCCAAGCTGTTGTCTTTCTCACTTGGAGATCGTGGCCGGGTGTACGTTGGGTTGTGTTCCTCCGATTAAAATAAACGGTGTGTAATTACATTTTTTGTTGTTTTTATTTTTGTTAATACCGTGGAAACAGGCGTCCGATCCTGAAACCAATCATGTTTAATTCTGAGTGATGATAACATCTTTTCATATATTAGGGAATATAACGATATATGGTCTATACTTGGCATCTAGGTTTCTTACTTATGAGTTGCACATATTAGGATATGGGGAGGGGAATGCCATAGTATTACGATAGACATTACTGTAGTATTTACTGTATTGTTTTTGTGGACTGTAGTATACTGTTGTATTTACTGTAGTATTCTTCAGTATACTAAAACATTCTCTAGCAAGTAGATGGGCCTTGAAGAATCATATTCTTGTTTAGCTAACCAACAGATGGGCCTTGAACTGTGTGGGAGATTCATGTCATTTTGTCCTCAACTCTCAAGTTTCA